>NC_057802.1:503445514-503730178 GCF_018294505.1 Triticum aestivum
AGGCAGCATCGATCGGCTTCAGTTAGCAGCAGTAGCGAAGGAATCGCTCGATCGGGTTCAGTTAACAGCCATCGATCGATCGCTCGGGTTCAGTAACGCGTAGCCTGCAGTGTAATCGCTCGGGTTCAGTTAGAGCCCAACGTCTCGCTCGGGTTCAGTTAGAGCCAACGCCTCGCACACACATGCATACGTGTACGAGAGAAACATGCATCGCTCGGCCCCCGACCTCCCACCGTAACAGGGAACTCCCCGAAATTTTCCTCGCCCTCGCTTCTACCATGGTTTTTTCCGTCATGGACAGCCCAAAGAATGTCATGCAGCTGCGTCTCCCGCCCGCCCAGGACGAAAAGCCCATTTTATGTCATCATTTTTCGTCATAGAAGTAGGAGCCCACCACATCTATGATGATACCGGGTTTTGTCACAATTATCATCATAGAAGTGTCATATGTATGACAGAAAAAAAATTTGTTTGGCCCAAAATGTCATGGATGTGTCCTTTTTTTGTAGTGCCTAGGCCCCTCCGGTGTCTATATAAACCGGAGGGTTTAGTCTGTAGAGGCAATCATAATCATACAAGCTAGACTTCTAGGGTTTAGCCATTACGATCTCGTGGTAGATCAACTCTTGTAATCCTCATACTCATCAAGATCAATCAAGCAGGAAGTAGGGTATTACCTCCATCGAGAGGGCCCGAACTTGGGTGAACATCGTGTCCCCTGTCTCCTGTTACCATCGACCTTAGATGCACAGTTCGGGACCCCCTACCCGAGATCCGCCGGTTTTGACAACGACAGCAGCGCCTCGGTGTTTATCTTAGGGGCGTGTGGGGCCTAGAGCTGCTGGCGCCCGATCTGGAGGTCGGCCGGGATTAAAGGGATGGCCTGGGGGCACTGCCAAGCACGTCGGTGGTGTGGGGTCAAGGGGAGGGCGGGGCGGCGGAGGCAGGGGTCTGGGCCGGTGGTCGCTGGCGGTTCGAGAAAGATCGTCAACAGTGACTGGCGGGAGGTAGACGAAGGCCATCTGCCCGTTCCTTATAGATCGGACGGTTCATAAAAAAAATCGATTGACCTATTTATTTTCAGTCAGCTGTTATTTTGATAGGACCACATGTGGTGGTGTGCTGGAGGAGTACCTGCATTTCCCAACCATCCCCGTGCTCATATATTACAAAATCATACGGAGTAGAATCTAATTTTGTTTGACATGCAATGTTATAGAGCTATCATATGTCTCCTGTCATTTATTTTTCAGCCACCTGCTATCTTCTACTTTTACAATGCACTAGTTCTGCCCACACTTCACCCATACTCTCACTATTGTGTTTTTATGCATGGGTATTTCAGACTCTGCCGTGACAGAAGCACGAAATAAAAGAGAGAAGTTGCTCCTGCTTGCTTCGCGGGCAGGCAAGACACGTGTTTTCGCTTTAAAGGTTGGATGTTCAACAGATGGAGACGGTAAACGTAGCTCTGGAGTTGATGATCTCGCTCACCGTGAACCACCATCCCAGGTGCTAGCTTTAACTTCACGGTGTCATATGTGGTTACATGTTGCATATGGTGTCTAGCTTGTATTCAAAAGGCCAAAGTCGGTCTTTATTAAGATAAGGAAAGATATTTTTTACATGAACCACCATCCCGGGAGCACCAGAAGACAATAGCTAGTCAGGGCACTGGCCGAGCCAGTGACAAGCCCAACACAGACAGGCATTACCTGGAAGCCAACTAAAAAGCCACGATGGTGGTGAAGCAGCCCGCCTCCCACCAGGCTCTCAGGTCCTAGATGATCATGCTCACCACTCCAGCCGGCTGTCTAACTTGTATTGCTTCCAATTTGGTTAAATTGCTATACCTTTGAATATGACATGCCTTCCTGTTTTTGGTACATACTAGTACATCTGTCTATTAACCATGTTCTTACATCAAACTAATGTTCTTGTGTATCCCTCATCAATCACTTATGATGAGGCAGTCAGGCCAGTGGACTACTGTGAGAAAAGATCCTCATTTAAAGAATGCAGCATCAGCCTCCCCACATGATTCTCAAGAAACAGCAAGGCTAGATGAAGATAGTGAACGTAGCTCTATAGTTGATTACTGCATTTCCCCTACACTAGCATCGCAGGTGCTTGCTCTAACTTGGCAGCGTGATATGTGGTTGCATGTTGCATATGGTGTCTAGATTGTAATTCTTCCAATCTGGTTAAACTGCATGTGCTATTCTGCTTAGTTTATACATTATACCTGTTAATGTGACATGCCTTCCTGTTTTTAGTACATAGTACATCTATATATTAAGCATGTCCTTACATAAAACTATTGTTTTTTTTATCCCGCATAAATCAATATGACGAGACACCTTTAGTATATGCAGTGTGTTATTAGTTGCATCTTTCATATGATTTATAGCATGCGCTGCTTCTAATTTGTTGAAATGCCATTTATGATGGACGCTTTTAACTTAGCAGAGTCATATTGGTTGCATCTTTCATGTGGTGTCTAGCTTGCATTGCTTCTTGTTTGTTGAAATGGTTTCTTCTTAGTTTACACAAACAGTTGTGAATATGCCATGCCATCCTGTTTTTCGTATTATTCCATCCCGGAATCATGTGTTTGCCTTACATCAAAGTAGTGATTGTCAGTATCGTGCACGAATGAGTTCTGAATAGTGAATTTTATTGCTTTTTCTTGTCGGTTTTACTTGCCAATTAAAAATCAATAAAGCGGAAGGAAGTTAGCAAGGCAGCGGATGAAGGTGCTCCTTCCAAACGGAGGGCCTCTACAGATTCTGCTCCTCATCCCCCCAAGATAATTTCCAAGACAACACATGCATAGACACTCAACGTAACTGTGTTGGTGATGAGCACGTCTCCCCTAGTGCACCATCACAGGTGCTCCCTCTAACTTGGCACTGTTATATGTGGTTGCATGTTATGTATGATGTCTAGCTTGTATTGCTTCTAATTTTGTTGAATTTCATCTGCTTACTTTACACATTATACTTGTGACTAAGACACGTGTTCCTGTTTCTAGAACATACAATATCTGTCTATCACACCATGTTCTTACATCAAAGTACTACTGTTGTGTAACCTGCAACAATCACTTATCATAAGACACGTTTGACTTGGGAGTGTGATATAGGTTACATCTCGCATTCTTTTCTCGCTTGTACTACTTCTAATTTGTTGAAATGGCACTTATGACGAGACAGTTTTAACTTGGTAGAGTGATATTCGTTGCATCTTTCATATGGTGTCTAGCTTTCATTGCTTCTAATTTGTTGAAATGCCTTCTCCTTAGTTTACACATCATAAGCTGTGAATATGCAATGCTGTGAATATGCAATGGCACTAATGACGAGAGACCTTTAACTTGGCAGTGTGATGTTGTTTGCATCTTGCATATGATTTATTTCTTATACTGCTTCACATTTGTTTAAACGGCATTTATGATGAGACACTGTTAACTTGGCAGAGCGATATTTGTAGCATCTTTCATATGGTGTCTACCTTCCATTGCATTGCTTCTAATTTAGTGAAATGTCTTCTGCTTAGTTTACACATCATAGTTCTAGTTATCTCATGCCGTCCTGTTTTTCGTACATATTACATCCTCCTATCATGTGGTTGTCTAACATCAAAGTCAAGTTCATCTGTATCATGCATCAATTTGTTCTGAAGAACTAAATTGTTATTCATTTTTCTTGTCGGCTTGACTTAACATGGCACAGAGAAAGAGGAAGCAACACAGAACGACAGGGAAAAGGAAGCAGAAGAATCCTGCAGATTCTGCTGGTACTGATGGTGCAATAGAAGGTCAAAGTCCAGCGGAAAATTGTACTGACAGGGTATCCCGTGCTACACGAGCTGCAGAACAAGCCAAACAGAAACAAATAGCTGCCCCAAAACAAGCAGAGACAGCCCTAGTTATTGCAACACCTTCCACAGTACCACCAGCTGCACGATTTACTCGTTGGTCAACTCAGCTAGCAGCACGTTCCCAAGCTCCCTTGCCACCTGACACTACTTCTGAAGCACTCTTGACACAAGATGAGTTGGCAAGATCAGATGAACTTTGTGAGCTTCAACGGCAAGAAGGTAGTTGCTGGAGTCAAGTTACAGTTGCATGCTTCTTTATATGTAGTCTCACAGTTTGATGTACACTAACACTTCCTATGTTCGTTGTTGGACTAGCACCTAGGCGCAAGAGGAAACAAACACCAGGGATAATGCTCGATGGGTTAGTTAATCTAGAGGAGCAAGAATGGAGATCCGTTTTAAGGCAGGTTTAAAAAGGCCACGTGATGCTACAGAGTCGGCCACGTTAGTATCAAAGGCAGCGATTGCCGTTAGGTGTCATGTACATATCCTCCCAACATGGATTCAGTACAGGAATGACAAACACGAAACCCAGTTCAACACCTTCCTCGACCCTTTATCTGTAAGTATGGTTATATATGGAAACTAGTAATATCGTCTTGCTCTGTCCAATACTTTCTAGGTTGCTGATAATGAGACTCCCATAATTTTCAACATATGAGGTTCAAGTTGGATAGCCAAGATGATGCAACCAGACAAGCTTGCACCCATGTTTTCAAGTCTGCTCTGCGACAGTATCGGTATAACTTGAGGAAAACTCACTTTGAAGGGAAGGCTAACAGTGAACTTGCCCAAACAACTCCAGTGGAAAATATATCGGATGAAGACTGGAGAGTCCTCGTTAAACACTGGTCTGATCTGAAGTATCAGGTACATTATATATATATATATGTGATCAGATCACTTGTTGAAGTCCTATTTATGCATGTGCCACACAAATCTATCTTCTTGTAGATGAACTGTTCAAAGAACAAGCCCAACCGTACGAAAGTGAAATTCCAACAGACGATAGGATCTCGTAGCTATATTGCACACTGCGAGGCTCTTGTAATTAGCTGTTGTTTCACTCTTTTCGCTGTACCATATTATCAGATTTATATTGACTTGTTCCAAATGTAGAGGAAAGCCCGCAAGGACCAAAAAGTACCTGAACCAAATGTTGTGGAAATCTTCAAGGACTGTCACACCAGCAAGACGAAGGGCATGACTACACCAGTCAAAGCCGCTGTTGTAAGTCCATAATCCTCATGCCTTTGAACTGCTACTTACTCTGACTTGTGCCTTGAACTGCATGGTTTGTAGCCAATGTCTATTACTCTTTTCAATTTTATACACAATTGTCTTAGCGTATCATTGCACGTTACAAGGTTTAAAAGAGAGGAGTGATGTTCCTTTGATCTTGACCTGTAATCTAGTTCCGTGCTGGACTTGCCCACACAATGTTACAATTGCCTATTTGTCTGTTCTCAGTTGTTTTATGATATGAATGATGTCATACTATGCTTACCGTATTATAAACTTTGTCTCTTTATCCTTAGCTGTCAATACAATGTGAAGAAATAGACAATACATTAGCCATGGCACATGGTCATATGTTTGGAACCTGGTTTTATTATGTACTTTGCAGTAAAATACAACTAATATTTTACATGGGTTCACCAGAATAAGTTCTGTATATAGACCAAAGCTATTTTGTTTGGTTTTGCTGCCTCATTAGTATCTTCTGTTCTGGTACTACTAATGTAAGACTCAACTTTTCAGCAAACTATGGAAAAAATGGTGGAACCGCCACCTTCTGAAGGTGGCGAGGCAACTATAACCGCAATGTCAGCTCTTGCTGCAGTGGGTCAGTACCTGTCCACTAACAGTGCCAAAAGCACGTTCCTGCATAATACTGGGTTGGTTGTTAAGGCAATCTCGTCCAAACTGCCTCATGGTCAAGATATGCTATGTTGTTCAGGAGCCTAGGAGAAATGAAGGCCAAGGTTATGGTGCTCCATCGGACAATACAACATGAAAACGTAACAGTCAGGTCAAGTGAACTGAGCTTCTGAACTTCTGGTGGTGCATTTATCTGCCGGACTGTTAACTTTTATGCCAACCTTCCTTTTGTTTTATAGTTGTAATTTGTTCTTAACGTGCAGCCACCGGCTGAAGAAAACAGCAAGCCATTTTTGTATAGTGTAGGGTGTTCCCTATATTTGCACTGGTGGCGATCTTTGATGCCCAGTGGATGTAATCTATGCAATCGCCTTAATAGCCTAGCGTTAGTTTTGGGCTTATTTATTTCCTAGTCTTCTTTTTCCTTGGTTTGCTAGTGGCCGCAACAACCATGGGCCATATACGGACCGTGGTAACCTTGACCCTGCTATGGGTCGTAGGATCCATGGGCCTCCTACGGGCCATCTTTAAATGGGCCTCCAACACGGCTGTAAAATCGATGGGCCTTGGGCCGTCGGATAAATGGGTCTACATGGGTCGTAAACGGGCGTAATTGGTATCGGCCCAGCATGGTAACGGGTCGTTAACAGGCCGGAGGACAGCAAAGGCTTAATTCTGTCACAGGCATAACGGGTCGTTAATGGGCCAGAACATAGGACGGGCTGGAAATGGCACAACGGGTTAACAAGCCAGAAACGGGTCGACTCTTGCCAGGGGCCGAATTTGGCCCACTAGGGGAACAGGCCAGTAACGGGCCAGAAGTAATCGAGGGCCAGAAAGGAGCCCAAGAACGTATGGGCCATCAGTAGGCCGAAAGCTAACACGGGCTGGAAACGGACCATGTGAATCATGGGCCGTTAACGGGCACAAAGAAATTTACTGTTCATTATGTGCTAGAGTCACCGTGGGCCTCTAAAGGGCCTAAAGATACGAAAGCCTTAGATGGGCCGAAAGACATCGTGGGCCATACATGGGCCGAAAGTGAAACAGGCTGGTGTTATATTCGACGGCCCACATGACGTTTTTGGGCCAATTTTGTGTAGGCCCTGACGGGCCGTGAGTTACCAGGCCGTAAAATGCGCTATTTGCGAAGAGACTGTTAACAGGCTTTTCATGGGCCAGCCCGCTAACTTTTCGTCAAGTCAAACGGGCCGACCTTTGTAAGCTAAATGGGCCAGTGGTGGGTCGTCGCACGTGTCGACATATCATAGGCGCCTATCTCACCCACTAACGAGCTGACACGTGTTTCCTCCGGCCAATCAGAATTTTACACGTGGAAATTTCCCATTGGTCCGGGCTGTTAACGGGTTATCGGATCCAAAACCGGACCCGATAGCTTAACGACGACCCGTTATGGTGGATGCCACGTGTCGGTCACCCTTGACGAAAACACTGCTGTGACGCGCGATTTATCGTCATGGAAGTGGACACTTCCATGATGATAATTTTGGTAATGTCATGGAACACTTCTACGACAGCACAGGTATGACTATCTTGATTCTGTCATAAAATTGTCATGGATGTACATGCATGACAAAAAACGTGACCTACTGTGACAAACACGTATCATCATGGAAGTGTATTTTTTTGTAGTGCAAGCTTATACATTGCAGCGACTTCTCAAGACCCTCTCTCAAGGGCCCATTTGTCGACTACCATCCCCTCCAAGGAACTCCTCCTCCAGTCAAGAGCAAATATGCAGACCTGCAGCAGGGCCCAGTAGGGACGTCAAACCACGCATTAAGGCCCTGTGTAAACCTTTTCTCTGTAAAATTCATTCTTAAACGAAGTATCTGTAACAGTTGCTTCGGCGGTTCGGATTGTACGGTTAGACGTCATGAGTTTATCGGAAATAAAAGACCATTCTTTACGGTCCCTTTGCAGTCATTTATGTTGCATAACCTTTTCCGCTCTTCGACGCCGAAACAAACTAGTTTGATACATATCTTGTTTAGATGCGATCGGCTAATAGACCGGGGCTCGATTATAAACTCGCCCCAATGCAAGCATCATCCTGGCACTAGATCACGTGCTCGGCATCTCGGATGTTGCATATGAATTAGTTCCGAATTATGTGGGTTAATAGTTGGGTTGCCCGGCTCCTGTATTTAGCATCTTACGTTCCGTGTGTTCGGCTAGGAGGGTAAAGGGAGAACCGTTGCGATTGTATTTCCAGCTTGCCTGGTAAAGTACCTCAGTGGAGAAAGCTGAAAACTGACTGTCATACTAAGCGAGAACTAATACGTCTCCAATGTATCTATAATTTTTGATTGTTCCATGCTATTATATTATCTGTTATGGATGTTTAATGGGCTTTATTATACACTTTTATATTATTTTTGGGAATAACCTACTAACCGAAGGCCCAGTGCAAATTGCTGTTTTTTTCCTATTTCAGTGTTTCGCAGAAAAGGAATATCAATCGGAGTCCAAACGAAATGAAACCTTCCGGAGAGTTATTTTTGGAACAAACGCAATCCAGGAGACTTGGAGTGGAGGTCAAGAAAGAACCAAGGAGGCCACGAGACAGGAGGGCGCACCCAGGGGGTAGGCGCGCCCCCACCCTCGTGGGCCCCTCATCGCTCCCCTGACCAACTTCTTTCGCCTATATATACCCATATACCCCAAAAACATCCGAGAGCACCACGAAACCCTATTTCCAGCGCCGCAACCTTCTGTACCCGTCAGATCCCATCTTGGGGCCTTTTCCGGCGCTTTGCCGGAGGGGGAATCGATCACGGAGGGCTTCTACATCAACACCATAGCCTCTCCAATGATGTGTGACTAGTTTACCACAGACCTTCGGGTCCATAGTTATTAGCTAGATGGCTTCTTCTCTCTCTTTGGATCTCAATACAAAGTTCTCCTCGATCTTCTTGGAGATCTATTCGATGTAATTCTTTTTGCGGTGTGTTTGTCGAGATCCGATGAATTGTGGGTTTATGATCAAGATTATCTATGAACAATATTTGAATCTCCTCTGAAGTCTTTCATGTATGATTTGTTATCTTTGCAAGTCTCTTCGAATTATGAGTTTGGTTTGGCCTACTAGATTGATCTTTCTTGCAATGGGAGAAGTGCTTAGCTTTGGGTTCAATCTTGCGTTGCTCGATCCCAGTGACAGAAAGGGAAATGACAAGTATTGTATTGTTGCCATCGAGGATAAAAAGATGGGGTTTATATCATATTGCTTGAGTTTATCCCTCTACATCATGTCATCTTGCCTAATGCGTTACTCTGGTCTTATGAACTTAATACTCTAGATGCATGCTGGATAGCGGTCGATGTGTGGAGTAATAGTAGTAGATGCAGAATCGTTTCGGTCTACTTGTCGCGGACGTGATGCCTATATACATGATCATGCCTAGATATTCTCATAACTATGCACTTTTATATCAATTGCTCGGCAGTAATTTGTTCACCCACCGTAATACTTATGATATCTTGAGAGAAGCCACTAGTGAAACCTATGGCCCCCGGGTCTATTTTCCATCATATAAGTTGCCAATCTATTTTACTTTGCAATCTTTACTTTCAATCTTTATTATAAAATTACCAAAAATATTTATCTTATTATCTCTATCAGATCTCACTTTTGCAAGTGGCCGTGAAGGGATTGACAACCCCTTTATCGCGTTGGTTGCAAGGTTCTTATTTGTTTGTGTAGGTACGAGGGGACTTGCGTGTAGTCTCCTACTGGATTGATACCTTGGTTCTCAAAAACTGAGGGAAATACTTATGCTACTTTGCCGCATCACCCTTTCATCTTCAAGGGAAAAACCAACGCAGTGCTCAAGAGGTAGCAAGAACTGGTCGGCGATCCGATGACAAGTGTTAAACTACAAATCGATGGAGGTTATGTTGTGTTACACGAAGGGTTTGTCTTCACACAAACTAAGTGATGAAAGTATATACCTCGACTCATCCGAACATCACAAAACACTGGGGGCTAGTCACTAGCCCCCTTAGTCAAGCTCCTATGGCTAAGTGAAAGCTCTAAAACCGCATAGTCGGATTGCCTCGTTTCCCTTACGCACTACCGCCTTCGGGCACCGAGATGTCTGATAACCCACAAGTATAGGGGATCACAACAGTTTTCAAGGGTAGAGTATTCAACCCAAATTTATAGATTCGACACAAGGGAAGCCAAAGAATATTTGCAAGTATTAGCAGCTGAGTTGTCAATTCAACCACACCTGGAGATTAATTATCTGCAGCAAGGTGATCAGTAGCAAAGTAGTATGATAGTTTTGATAGTAGTGACAGCAGCAATAGTAACGGTAACAGTGATAGCAATGATTTTGTAGCAAGTGCAACAGTAACGATAGCAGTAGTAACTTAGCAAGAACAATATAGGATAAATTTGTAGGCATTGGATCGGTAATTTGTTGGATGATATTCATCATGTAACAGTCATAACCTAGGGCGATACGACACTAGCTCCAGTTCATAAATATAATGTAGGCATGTATTCCGTAAATAGTCATACGTGCTTATGGAAAGAACTTGCATGACATCTTTTGTCCTACCCTCCCATGGCAGCAGGGTCCTATTAGAAACTAAGGGATATTAAGGCCTCCTTTTAATAGAGAACCGGAACAAAGCATTAACACACGGTGAATACATGAACTCCCCAAACTACGATCATCATCGAGAGTGGTCACGACTATTGTCACTCCAGGGTTGCCGGATCATAACACATAGTAGGTGACTATAACTTGCAAGATCAGATCTAGAACATGGATATAATGGTGATAACATGAACGGTTCAGATCTAAAATCATGGCACCCGGGCCCAATGTGACAAGCATTAAGCATGGCAAAGTCATAGCAACATCAATCTCAGAACATAGTGGATACTAGGGATCAAGCCCTAACAAAACTAACTCAATTACATGATGAATATCATCCAACTCCTCATTGACCAGTGAGCCTACAAAGGAATTGCTCACTCTCGGTGGGGAGCATCATGGAATTGGCGATGGAGAAGGGTTGGTGATGACAAAGAACGAAGATCCCCCTCTCTGGAGCCCCAAACGGACTCCAGATCTGGCCTCCCGATGAAGAAGAGGAGGTGACGGCGGCTCCGTCTCATGGATCGCGATAATTCTTTCTCCTTGCTTTTTTTCTGGAAAAATAGGATTTTTATAGCGTCGGTTTCAGGGTCTGCGGGGCCACCAGGTGGGGACAACCCACCTGGGCGTGCCTGGGGGCAGGCGCACCCTGGTGGGTTGTGCCCACCCAGGTGCCCCCCTCAGGTGGCTCTTGGCTCCAGAAATTCTCTTTATTGATATAAAAAATCCTCGCAAAGTTTCATTCCATTCTGAGAACTTTTATTTTTGCACAAAAACAACACCATGGTAGTTCTGCTAAATACACCGTCAGTCCGGGGTTAGTTTCATTCAAATCATGCAAATTAGAGTCCAAAACAAGAGGAAAAGCGTTAGGAAAAGTAGATACGTTGGAGACGTATCAACTTCCCCAAGCTTAAACCTTTGCTTGTCCTCAAGCAATTCAGTTGATAAACTGAAAGTGAACAAGAAAAAAATTCTTTTGCTCTTGTTTGCATAAATAAGCTTAAACAGCACTCAGGTTTTCAGCCAACATTATAACTAACCATGCCGACAATAACTCTTAAAAATTATCTTAACTCATATCAATGACATAATCAGCTAGCGAGCAATAATAAGATATCTCAAACAGCAACATGTTGTCAAAACAACCATGATATAATATGACAATAGTGGTATCTCGCTAGCCCTTTCTGAGACCGCAAAACATAAATGTAGAGCACCTCCAAAGTTCAAGCAACGACTAAACATTGTAATTCATGGTAGAAAAGATCCAGTCATGAAGCACCCAAAATTAGCTACACACAATGCATAAGCATGAAAGCAGTGCTCTCAGGTTCTGGCGCTTATTTTAGAAGGTGATGACACAACATAAAAGTAAATAGATAGTCCCTTCGCAGAGGGAAGTAGTGACTTGTAGAGGTGCCAGAGCTCAAGTTTTTAAAACAGAGGTAAATGATATTTTGAGACATGCACCCTTCTTGTTTACTTCACGACCATCAGCTATCAATATCTTCCATGCTAAACACGCTAGTGGCGGTTCCCAAGTGATAAAGTAAAAATTATGACTCCATTGGGAGTTTTTGTTTGATTATTTGTAAACCCTTTTGTTGGGACTGGGCATCCCTATTACCGCCCTTTTCTCATGCGATGGCGAGTGTAAACACTCGACCTGAGAATAACCCGCTTAGCATGGAAGATACCGACTACCTCCTGTCGTTCCATGAACAATCCAGGCACACAAAAAGGATATTTATTTGAAGTTTTTAGAGATGGCACATGCAAATTTACTTAGGACGGCAGGGTAATACCGCATATAGGTAGGTATGGTGGACTCATCTGGAATAACTTGGGTTTCAGGTTTTTGATGTACGAGCAGAGTTCCCACTTAGTACAGGCGAAGGCTAGCAAATAGGTTGAGAAGCGGCCAGCTAGAGAGCAACAACGGTCATGAACATGCATTATGCGTAAGTAACATTGGACACTAGCATGAGTAGGATATGAACACCATGAACATAAATATCATAGAGGTTATGTTGGTTTTGATTCAACTACATGCATGAACATGTTCCAAGTCAAGCCACTCGAACATTCAGAGGATGATACCATATCATCATACTACATCACAATCATTTTAACGCAATGTTGACATCCAAGATAAATCATTATCCACTCCTAGCTACTTATGCATGGGATGAGAAACTATAATCTCTAATTGTCATTGCAAACATGTTTAATCATAATGGGTTGAATCATGGATACTAGGTTAAACGTATTTACAAAAACAGAACAAGTCGAGTTCATACCAGTTTCCCTCTGCCACGGCCAGTTCATCGGATATCGTCATTATTGCCTTTCACTTGCACGACTGAACGATGTGAAAATAATAATAGTGCAAGAGTGCCATGGACTAAGCTGGAATGTGCAAACATTTTATTCAACAGGAGAAGACAAGGTAAAATGGGCTCTTCGTTAGATCAACAATTATGCAAATGAGAGCCACTCAACATTTTCATCGTGGCCTTCTCCTCGGTATGACTCAAATAAAAAGAAAAGAAATTCAGAGAAACACACTGAAGTATTTTTGGATTGTTTGGTTTTCTTGAACAGGCAAATAAAATGGAAAAGCAGAAACGAGAAAACTATATACACGGGAAAGCTCCCAACAAGCAAAAGAAGAATAAGGAAATCTTTTTGGGTTTTCTTTTTAGTGCTACAGCAAACTACTCTAGAAGAAAATCAAAAAGAAGCAAGAAATATTTTTGGAATTTCTCAAAGTTTTTCAAACACACAAAAAGAAAACGAGAAAATAAATTTAACATGGATAATACAATGAAAAAGTGTGAACACCGACAACTAGAATGAAATATACGAACATGAATGTAATGTCGGTGGGAAACACGTACTCCCCAAGCTTAGGCTTTTGGCCTAACTTGGTAAGCAGTCAGTAGCCTGGATAGTAGTCGGCGTGGTAGCTCATGGTGGCTCTCGGTGCAGATGCTTCGGCCTGCCGTGATGCCTCAACCGCCGAGTTGTGGGCTCGGGCCTCACTCTGAAGAACAAAATACCTTCCCTTGCTGTGATGATCAAAGAGAGCAGGCATAGGCAAATATGTGTACACCGCAGATGATTGGTTAAACAACAATTTATAGGTGAAATTATGAATATCTCCTTTAAGGATCTTATGATTTTTCAAAGCATCAAAGTCTAAATACTGCGTGAGTAGGATAGGGTCAAAGGGCAAAGGTGAAACACCCAGCTCTCTTGCTAAACGCGTGGCATAAATTCCACCATAGAAATAGCCACTATTAGCGTTGTGCTGCAATCTGCGTGCAACAATTGCTCCGATATTATAACTCCTATCACCGGTGAGAGCGGTACGTAAAAGGCTCAAGTCTGGAGCACAAAGTGTACTACAATCTTGTTTGCCTACAATACATTTTCCATTGAATAAAGCAAAGTATTGAATTGCGGGAAAATGAATGCTCTTTATTCTACCTTGTGTCACTCCCCTCGTCTCACCGTAGACTAGTCAAAAATGATTGGTACTCAGCCCTTGGTGGTTCGTCAAGCGAACCCCAGAACAGGATTTTGAAGTGGTGAGCAAATCTCTCTAGTAATATGGTAAATGAATTTTCGTACGGTTTAAATGACACCCTAGACTCACACGGATGAAATTTAAATCCTTTAACAAAAGATTCAGTGAGGGTGTGGTGTTGATCGCACTTATCTGAAATGTAGGGACCGAGACCGGCATTTTGAACATATTGCTCAAATTCCTCCTTAATGCCCACATGCACTATATAATCATCGCATGGCCATAAACATGTTTTGGTGGCGGCATCTCGAATGGAACTTTCACTCGGTTCAACATAAGACCGACGAGCGGAGTTGTCACTAGAGGATGCCCCCGACGATCTCCTCCTCGAAGAACTCCTTCCAAATAGGTTCATCATGTCCGCATACAATTTTCTTAAAAATTTTGGGTGACAAAAGTTTATCAACAAAACTTTACAAGATTGATAGCAACTACTCATAGGGATACATAGAGGCCATAGCAAGCATTCAAACTACTTAGAACTCTAAGAATTTAACATGCAAGCTCATCTACAACAGCACCAAGAGTAGCTGATTATTCAAAATATAAACTATTAAAACAAAAACTAATTGGACAAACGAAGGAGTCACATACCAAGCAACAATCCCCCGAAATAGTTTCGGAAACGGAGCTTCGAGCAAAGAGATCAAAATCCGCGGGTTTGAGAGCAAGAACACGAGAGAGAGAGAGAGAGAGAGAGAGAGAGAGAGAGAGCAATGGAGAATTTTTTCTGAAGGTAGGTGATGAAGTGGTGTGAAGGGATAAGTGGGGGGGCCACATGGGGACCACAACCCACCAGGGCGCGCCTGAGGGTCCTGGCGCGCCAAGGTGGGTTGTGCCCACCTGGTGCACCTCCCTCTGATATTATTTGCAACAGAAATTCTCAAATATTCAGAAAAAAAATCGTATCAAATTTTCAGAGCATTCTGAGAACTTTATTTTTGGGTCATTTTTTTATTGCACGGAAAATTCAGAAAACAGACAAAACATGGCATTTTATTTTATTTAACTAATAAGAACAGAAAATAAAAGGTAGGAAAAGAAGGTAGTGCTCACTAAATTCATCAACTTCATACCTCTCAAAAATGATCCATTAATAAGGTTGATCAAGTCTTATTAATAACCACTTTTGATTAGCATGAAACCAGAGAACTTTCGTAAATCACTAAGTTACCTCAACGGGGATATGAATGTCCCCAACAATAAGAATTTCATATTTATTTTTAACAGTAGGTGGAGGTAGTTGAAAACTTCCAATAGTGATTGTCGAAGAATTTTCAATGACATAAATACCATTCACTTGGAATTGTTTCTTTGGAAAGTGCACCGTTTGCTCATTACCATTGATATGAAAAGTGACCTTGCTTTTATTGCAATCAATAACAGTCCCTGCAGTATTCAAGCAGGGTCTACCAAGGATAATTGACATGTTGTCGTCCTCGGGAATCTCAAGTATAACAAAGTCAGTCAAAATAGTAACATTAGCAACAACAACGGGCACATCCTCACAAATACCGATAGGTATGGCAGTTGATTTGTCAGCCATTTGCAAAGATATTTCAGTAGGTGTGAGTTTATTCAAATCAAGTATTTTATATAAAGAGAAAGGCATAACACTAACACCAGCTCCTAAGTCACATAAAGCAGTTTTCACATAATTCTTTTTGATGGAGCAAGGTATAGTTGGTATTCCTGGGTCTCCAAGTTTTTTAGGTACTCCATCCTTAAAAGTATAATTAGCAAGCATGGTGGAGATTTCAGCTTCCAGTACTTTTCTCTTATTAGTGATGATGTCTTTCATGTACTTTGCATAAGGAGGCATTTTCAAGATGTCAGTCAAGCGAGTACGCAAAAAGACTGGCCTCAGCATTTCAGCAAAGCGTTCAAATTCTTCATCATCTTTCTTTTTAGTTGACTTGGGTGGAAAGGGCATAGGTTTTGGAACCCACGGTTCTCTTTCTTTACCGTGTTTCCTAGCCACAAAGTCTCTTTTATCATATTTTTTATTCTTGGGTTGTGGGTTATCAAGATCAACAATTGGTTCTATTTCTACATCATTATCTGGTTCTTGTTCATTGTTTGGTTGAGTATCTTCATGAACATCAGCATTATCATTTTCATTATCACTAGGTGGATGTTCATTACCAGACTGAGTTTCAGCATCAGAAATAGAAACATCATTATCATTATCAGGAGGTTTTTCTACTTCAGGCTCACTAGAAGCATGCAAAGTCCTATCATTTTTCTTTTTCTTCTTCTTTTTAGAAGGACTAGGTGCAGTGGTATTATTCCTTTGTGAATCCTATTCAATTCTTTTTGGGTGTCCCTCAGGATAAAGTGGTTCCTGAGTCATTTTACCTCCTCTAGTTGCTACTCTAACAGCAAAGTCATGTATGTTGTTATTCATTCCATCAAGTAACTCTCTTTGAGATTTAGCTACTTGTTCTAACTGGGTTTGTACCATAGATGCATGCTTTCCTACACCTCTAACATCATTTGAGATTCTAAATAACAAGTCACTCAAGCGAGCAATCATATCAGAGTTGTATTTCAATTGTTTCATAACATTTGCATTGAAGTGATCTTGCTTTCTAATATAATTTTCAAACTCATGGAGGCATTGGCTAGGGTGCATATTATGGGGATTGTCATTATCATTGAACTTCATTAGAGAATTGACCTCTACCACCTTAGGTAGCGGTGGTGTATTAAGCCCATGTATTTCTTCAATAGGAGGTAAAATTTTGACATCCTCGGCTTCAATACCTTTTTCCTTCATGGATTTCTTTGCCTCTTGCATATCTTCAGGACTGAGATATAATATACCCCTCTTCTTCAGAGTGGATTTAGGCGGTGGTTCAGGAAGAGTCCAATCATCATAATTTTTCAATATGTTATTCAATAATTCTTCAGCTTGCCCAATAGTTCGTTCCCTAAAAACACAACCAGCACAACTATCTAGGAAGTCCCTAGAAGCATCGGTTAGTCCATTATAGAAGATATCAAGTATTTCATTTTTCTTAAGAGGATGATCAGGCAAAGCATTAAGCAATTGGAGAAGCCTCCCCCAAGCTTGTGGGAGACTCTCTTCTTCAATTTGCACAAAGTTAAATATCTCCTGCAAGGCAGCTTGTTTCTTATGAGCAGGAAAATATTTTTCTGAGAAGTAATAAATCATATCCTGGGGACTACGCACACAACCAGGAGCAAGAGTATTGTACCAAGCTTTAGCATCACCCTTTAATGAGAAAGGAAATAATTTGAGAATATAGTAATAGCAAGTTTTCTCATCATGAGTAAAAAGGGTGGCTATGTCATTCAACTTAGTAAGATGTACCACAACAGTTTCAGTTTCGTAACCATGGAAAGGATCAGATTCAACCAAAGTAATTAACTCTGGGTTGACAGAGAATTCATAATCCTTATCATCAATAAAGATAGGTGAGGTAGCAAACTTAGGACCATATTGCATTCTAGCATCCAGAGATTTTTCTTTATACTTGCATAATAATTTCTCTAGATCATCTCTATCCTTACAAGCAAGAATATCTCTACTTGTCTCCTCATTCATAACATAACCTTTCGGTACCTTAGGCAATTCATATCTAGGAAGGCTAGTTCTAGCAGGTGTTTCAAGATTTTCAGTTTCAAGTTCATCATCAGATTCAACAATATCATGTTGTCTTACTCTAGCAATTTGTTCATCAAGAAAATCACCTAGTGGCACATCATCATCAAATAAGGTACTAGCATCATCATAAGTATCATTCATAGCAGAAGTAGCATCATCAACGACTTGCGACATATCAGGATTAATACCATGCACTGGTGTTGCAAGTTTACTTATAATAGAAGGTGAATCTAAAGCAGAGCTAGATGGCAGTTCCTTACCTCCCCTCGTCTTAGAGGGAAAAATTGTAGTCTTACCATCCTTCAGATTCCTCATAGTGAATAATTTATAATAATTCCAAGTGACTCAACAAATATAGCTATGTTCCCCGGCAACGGCGCCAGAAAAAGTTCTTGATAACCCACAAGTATAGGGGATCGCAACAGTTTTCGAGGGTAGAGTATTCAACCCAAATTTATAGACTCGACACAAGGGGAGCCAAAGAATATTTGCAAGTATTAGCAGCTGAGTTGTCAATTCAACCACACCTGGAGATTAATTATCTGCAGCAAGGTGATCAGTAGCAAAGTAGTATGATAGTTTTGATAGTAGTGACAACAGCAATAGTAACGGTAACAGTGATAGCAGTGATTTTGCAGCAAGTGCAACAGTAACAATAGCAGTAGTAACTTAGCAAGAACAATATAGGATAAATTCGTAGGGATTGGATCGGTAATTTGTCGGATGCTATTCATCATGTAACAGTCATAACCTAGGGCGATACAACACTAGCTCCAGTTCATAAATATAATGTAGGCATGTATTCCGTAAATAGTCATACATGCTTATGGAAAGAACTTGCATGACATCTTTTGTCCTACCCTCCCGTGGCAGCGGGGTCCTATTGGAAACTAAGGGATATTAAGGCCTCCTTTTAATAGAGAACCAGAACAAAGCATTAACACACGGTGAATACATGAACTCCTCAAACTACGGTCATCACCGGGAGTGGTCCCGGCTATTGTCACACCGGGGTTGCCGGATCATAACACGTAGTAGGTGACTATAACTTGCAAGATCAGATCTAGAACATGGATATAATGGTGATAACATAAACGGTTCAGATCTGAAATCATGGCACCCAGGCCCAAAGTGACAAGTATTAAGCATGGCAAAGTCATAGCAACATCAATCTCAGAACATAGTGGATACTAGGGATCAAGCCCTAACAAAACTAACTCGATTACATGATGAATCTCATCCAACTCCTCACCGACCAGCGAGCCTACGAAGGAATTACTCACTCCCAGTGGGGAGCATCATGGAATTGGCGATGGAGAAGGGTTGGTGATGACGAAGAACAAAGATCCCCCTCTCTGGAGCCCCAAACGGACTCCAGATCTGGCCTCCCGATGAAGAAGAGGAGGTGACGATGGCTCCGTCTCGTGGATCGCGATAATTCTTTCTCCCTAATTTTTTCTGGAAAAATAGGATTTTATAGCATCGGTTTCAGGGTCTGCGGGACCACCGGGTGGGGACAACCCACCTGGGCGCGCCTGGGGGGGCAGGCGCGCCCTGGTGGGTTGTGCCCACCCAGGTGCCCCCTCAGGTGGCTCTTTGCTCCAGAAATTCTCTTTATTGATATAAAAAAATCCTCGCAAAGTTTTGTTCCATTCCGAGAACTTTTATTTCTGCACAAAAACAACACCATAGTAGTTCTGCTGAAAACAACGTTAGTCCGGGGTTAGTTTCATTCAAATCATGCAAATTAGAGTCTAAAACAAGAGGAAAAGCGTTATGAGAAGTAGATACGTTGGAGACGTATCAACGTCGGCTAAGGGTCATAGTGCGGAGGTAGAAACACCCCTTGTAACATCTACAAGGGGGCTAAAGCCGATGACTGGTAAATTTCAGATTAAAACGGCCGCATAGGTGTCGAAATAAACAAACGCAGACAAAGTATGATGCATCATAGAAAGGAGCCGCATTACAGAAACATAAAGATTCAACTATCATCTGATACATGATAGTACGGTTCATTCATAAATTACATCTTTGGAGCACTGGGCCTCTATTGCCCGAGCACCATCCATTACAAGGGGAAAGTACTACTCGGGGTGCCTATGCTCCTTCCCAGGGGGCGGGGGTCCGGTGGCCATCTCAACCGGCTTGATCTTCGGCCAGTGCACCGTGGTCCTCGCAAAGGCCATCCGAGCTCCCTCGATGCATACTGAGCGTTTCAAAGCATCAATCCAGGGTGCAGCGTCTCAAAGCTTCTGCACTAAGCCGAAGTAGCTGCTCGGCGGTGACTCTGAAGGCCATAGCCAGACACAGAGGTCCCTCAAGGCCGGCTCCGCCATCCGGTGCGACTCCATCAGCTATTTCATTTGATTGCTCGGGAGGGGAGGGTGCTTGGGTGCCTGGAACTGCGCCCAGAACAGCCTATGCTCGGCATCGCCCTCTTGAGACGCAAAATGCTTTGCCGCACTCCTCGGAAGATCCGTAAATGCGCCTGAGGTACGCCAGACTCGCGTGAGCAAAGCGAACCTGTGACCACCAAAGACACTTTGCAGTAAGTATGGCTTACCATCTGCAATAAGATTCACTTGGCGGAGTTCTTCTAGGCGCCCCGCATTTCTGTCCTCGCCTCCTTGAGCTCCAGCTTCATTGAGGACAGTCCAGTGGCTTGACCCTAATTTTTCTGCTCAAGGTCCTCACATTTAGTGATGGCATCCTTGAGCTCCTACTGCACCTCGGCCACTCTAACCTCGTGCTTGTCACTTACGGTTTTCACCGTCGACAATTCGGCGGACTCTTGCTCCACCATGAGGCTCTCGACCTCCGCAGCTACAACTACATTCATAACAAATCAATTTTTGCTTAGGGTTAACCCCGAATACTTTGCTCGCTAAAAGCAAACCGAACTATTAAACATTTCTAGTCCGGACCAACCTTGCGCTTCATCGAAAAGCTTGTTCAGAAGGTTGAGCTCCTCATCGGAGCTCTTGAGCTTTCGATTCACCTCAGCTAGCTCTGCCGCATTGGCAGCTGCTGTCAAAGATGAGGCCTACACAACAGCTCATACACATTAGACTCCCGATTTATTGATTCTTGATCCTCCGCCAGGTTTTTTCAATCCTGACAGAGACTCGGGGGCTGCTATATATGAGGATTGCATGACCTTAAATATTAAACCCTTTTCATAAAAAGGATATTACATGGCTTACCTCGAAGCCCGTCAGGAGGCCGCCAAAAGCCTCCTTTAGTCCTCTGTTAACGGACTGAATACTTTGTAAAACCACGCCCATCAGGGCGCGGTGTTCTGCGACGATGGAGGAGCTATTAAAAGCCTCCTCCATCACATCCGGCCACCTAGCCGCGACCAGATCTCCGGTGGTTGGCGCTGGCGATGGGGCCCTGCTACGTACCTCTTGAGCTTGCGTTGGTTTTTCCCTTGAAGAGGAAAGGGTGATGCAGCAAAGTAGCGTAAGTATCTCCCTCAGTTTTGAGAACCAAGGTATCAATCCACTAGGAGACAACGCGACAAGCCACTGAATACCTGCACAAACAAACACCAACGCGACAAAGGGGTTGTCAATCCCTTCACGGTTATTCGCAAAGTGAGATCTGATAGAGATGGATAAACGGTAAAGTAATATTTGTGGTATTTTTGGCTTATGGAACGGAAAGTAAAAGATTGTAAAGTAAGGGAACGGCGACAGAAATTGGCAAGTTGATGGGAAACTAATATGTTGTAAAATAGACCCGGGGGCCATAGGTTTCACTAGAGGCTTCTCTCAATATAGAATTTATTACGGTGGGTGAACAAATTACTGTCGAGCAATTGATAGAAAAGCGCAAAAAGTTATGACAGTATCTAAGGCAATGATCATGAGTATAGGCATCACGTCCGTGTCAAGTAGACCAAAACAATTCTGCATCTACTACTATTACTCCACACATCGACCGCTATCTAGCATGCATCTAGAGTATTAAGTTCATAAAGAACGGAGTAACACTTTAAGCAAGATGACATGATGTAGAGGAATTAACTCAAGCAATATGATGAAAACCCCATCTTTTTATCCTCGATGGAAACAATACAATACGTGCCTTGCTGCCCCTACTGTCACTGGGAAAGGACACCACAATATTGAACCCAAAGCTAAGCACTTCTCCCATTGCAAGAAAAACCAATCTAGTTGGCCAAACCAAATCGATAGTTCGAAGAGACTTGCAAAGATATCAAATCATGAATATAAGAATTCAAAGAAGATTCAAATAATATTCACAGATAAGTTGATCATAAATCCACAATTCATCAGATCTCGGCAAACACACCGCAAAAGAGTATTACATCGAATAGATCTCCAAGAACAACTTTGTATTGAGAATCAAAGAGAGAGAAGAAGCCATCTAGCTACTAGCTATGGACCCGTAGGTCTGAAATAAAAAACTCACGCTTCATCGGAGAGGCAATGGTGTTGATGTAGAAGCCCTCCGTGATCGAATCCCCCTCCGGCAGGATGACGGAAAAGGCCCCAAGATGGGATCTCATAGGTACAGAAGGTTGCGGTGGTGGAAAAGTGGTTTCGTGTCTCCCCTGGATGTTTTTGGGGTATAAGAGTATATATATAGGAGGAAGATCTAGGTCAGGGGGTCTACGAGGGGCCCACAAGGTCGGGGGGCGCGCCCTCCACCCGTGTGGCCGCCTCGTGGCTCTTATGACTTGCACTCCAAGTCTCCTGGGTGTCTTCTGGTCCAAGAAAAATCATCGCGAAAGTTTTATTCCGTTTGTATTCCTTTTCTGCGAAACTCTAAAACAAGGAAAAAACAGAAACTGGCACTGGGCTCTAGGTTAATAGGTTAGTCCCACAAATCATATAAAATAGCATATTAATGCATATAAAATATACAGAAAAGATAATATAATAGCATGGAACAATCAAAAAATTATAGATACGTTGGAGACGTATCAAGCATCCCCAAGCTTAATTCCTGCTCGTCCTTGAGTAGGTAAATGATAAAAACAGAATTTTTGATGCGGAATCCTACCTAACATATTTATCCATGTAATTCTCTTTATTGTGGCATGAATGTTCAGATCCGTAAGATTCAAAACAAAAGTTTAATATTGACGTAAAAATAATAATACTTCAAGCATACTAACAAAATAATTATGTCTTCTCAAAATAACATGGCCAAAGAAAGCTTATCCCTACAAAATCATATAGTCGGGCTATGCTCCATCTTCATCACACAAAATATTCAAATCATGCACTACCCCGATGACAAGCCAAGCAATTGTTTCATACTTTTGATGTTCTCAAACCTTTTCAACTTTCACACAATACATGAGTGTGAGCCATGGACATAGGACTATAGGTGGAATAGATGGTGGTTGCGGAGAAGACAAAAAGAAGGAGATAGTCTCACATCAACTAGGCGTATCAACGGGCTATGGAGATGCCCATTAATAGATATCAATGTGAGTGAGTAGGGATTGCCATGGAACGGATGCACTAGAGCTATAAGTGTATGAAAGCTCAAAAAGAAACTAAGTGGGTGTGCATCCAACTTGCTTGCTCATGAAGACCTAGGGCAATTTGAGGAAGCCCATCGTTGGAATATACAAGCCAAGTTCTATAATGAAAAATTCCCACTAGTATATGAAAGTGACAACATAAGAGACTCTCTATCATGAAGATCATGGTGCTACTTTGAAGCACAAGTGTGGCAAAAAGGATAGCAACATTGTCCCTTCTCTCTTTTTCTCTCATTTTTTTGGGCCTTCTCTTTTTTTCCTTTCTCCTTTTTTTATTTCCTCACATGGGACAATGCTCTAATAATGAAGATCATCACATTTTTATTTACTTACAACTCAAGAATTACAACTCGATACTAGAACAAAATATGACTCTATATGAATGCTTCCGGTGGTGTACCGGGATGTGCAATGAATCAAGAGTGACATGTATGAAAGAATTATGAATGGTGGCTTTGCCACAAATACGATGTCAACTACATGATCATGCAAAGCAATATAACAATGATGATGCGTGTCATAATAAATGAAACAGTGGAAAGTTGCATGGCAATATATCTCGAATGGCTATGGAAATGCCATAATAGGTAGGTATGGTGGCTGTTTTGAGGAAGGATATGTGGTGGGTTTATGGTGTTGGGGAACGTAGTAATTTCAAAATTTTCCAACGCACACGCAAGATCATGGTGATGCATAGCAACGAGTGGGGAGAGTGTTGTCTACGTACCCTCGTAGACTGTAAGCGGAAGCGTTTACCAACGCGGTTGATGTAGTCGTACACCTTCACGATCCGTCCTGATCAAGTACCGAACGTACGGCACCTCCGCGTTCAGCACACGTTCAGCTCGATGCGTCCTCGCCTTCTTGATCCAACAAGAGGGGCGAAGTAGTAGATGAGTTCCGCCAGCACGACGGTGTGGTGACAGTGTTGGTGAAGAACAATCTCCGCAGGGCTTCGCCTAAGCACTACAAAAACTATGACGGAGGATAAACTAGAGGGGACGGGGTTGCCGGCACACGGATTGGTGTTCCTTGATGTGTCTTGGGTGCTAGCCCTACCCCTCTATTTATATGTTGAGCCCTCGGGTCGAAACTTGGAGTAAAAGCCTCCTCAAAGTCGGTTTTGCCCGAAAGGTAAGAGTCCTTCTTGGACTCCAGGGCTAGACGCCCGGGTTCCCGGCGTCTACCCCCTAGACGCCAGGGTTCCTGGCGTCTAGCCTCTGGTCTCCGCAAAACTTCCTTTTGCACCTTCCAAAAGCCTTGTGGGCTTTCCCCTTTGGCCCAAATAAAGTGTTCTCGTACCCAAACATTTCGGGAAACATCCGGAACCCCTTCCGATGAATTCCGGAACCCTTCCGGAGACCAAACACTATTATCCCATATATCAATCTTTATCTCTGGACTATTCCGGAGTACCTCGTCATGTCCGTGATCTTATCTGGAACTCTGAACAACATTCGGTTACCAACATACATAACTCATAAATACTATATCATCAACGAATGTTAAGCGTGCGGACCCTACGGGTTCGAGAACTATGTAGACATGACTGACACATCTCTCTGGTCAATAACCAATAGCGGAACCTAGATGCCCATATTGGCTCCTATATATTCTACGAAGATCTTTATCGGTCGAACCGCATAACAACATATGTTGTTCCCTTTGTCATCGGTATGTTACTTGCCCGAGGTTCGATCGTCGGTATCTCAATACCTAGTTCAATCTCGTTACCGGCAAGTCTCTTTACTCGTTCCGTAATACATCATCCCGCAACTAACTCATTAGTTACAATGCTTGCAAGGCTTATAGTGATGTGTATTACCGAGTGGGCCCAGAGATACCTCTCCGACAATCGGAGTGACAAATCCTAATCTCGAAATACACCAACTCAACAAGTACCTCGGAGACACCTGTAGAGCACCTTTATAATCACCCAGTTACGTTGTGACGTTTCGTAGCACACAAAGTGTTCCTCCGGTAAACGGGAGTTGCATAATCTCATAGTCATAGGAAATGTATAAGTCATGAAGAAAGCAATAGCAACATACTAAACGACCAAGTGCTAAGCTAACGGAATGGGTCAAGTCAATCACTTCGTTCTCCTAATGATGTGATCCCGTTAATCAAATGGCAACTCATGTCTATGGCTAGGAAACATAACCATCTTTGATCAACGAGCTAGTCAAGTAGAGGCATACTAGTGACACTCTATTTGTCTATGTATTCTCACATGTATCATGTTTCCGGTTAATACAATTCTAGCATGATAATAAACCATGATATAAGGAAATAAATAATAACTTTATTATTGCCTCTAGGGCATATTTCCTTCAGTCTCCCACTTGCACTAGAGTAAATAATCTAGATTACATTGCCATGTGATTGAACATCAATAGTTCACATCACCATGTGCTTAACACCCATAGTTTACTAGATTCAGCAATCTAGTTCACATCGCCATGTGATTAAGACCCAAAGAGTACAAAGGTGTGATCATGTTTTGCTTGTGAGAGAAGTTTAGTCAACGGGTCTGCCAAATTCAGATCCGTATGTATTTTGCAAATTTCTATGTCAACAATGCTCTGCACGGAGCTACTCTAGCTAATTGCTCCCACTTTCAATATGTATCCAGATTGAGATTTAGTCATCCGGATCAGTGCCAAACTTTGCATTGACGTAACCCTTTACGATGAACTTTTTGTCACCTCCATAACCGAGAAACATATCCTTATTCCACTAAGGATAATTTTGACCAATGTCCAGTGATCTACTCCTAGATCACTATTGTACTCCCTTGCCAAACTCAGGGCAGGGTATACAATAGGTCTGGTACACAGCATGGCATACTTTATAGAACCTATAGCTGAGGCATAGGGACTGACTTTCATTCTCTCTCTATCTTCTGCCGTGGTCGGGTTTTCAGTCTTACTCAACTTCACACCTTGCAACACAGGCAAGAACTCTTTCTTTGACTGTTCCATTTTGAACTACTTCAAAAACTTGTCAAGGTATGTACTCATTGAAAAAATTTATCAAGCGTCTTGATCTATCTCTATAGATCTTGATGCTCAATATGTAAGCAGCTTCACCGAGGTCTTTCTTTGAAAAACTCCTTTCAAACACTCCTTTATGCTTTACAGAAAATTCTACATCATTTCCGATCGACTATATGTCATTCTCATATACTTATCAGAAAGGTTGTAGTGCTCCCACTCACTTTCTTGTAAATACAGGCTTCACCACAAGTCTGTATAAAACTATATGCTTTGATCAACACATCAAAGCGTATATTCCAACTCCGAGATGCTTGCACTAGTCCATAGATGGATCGCTGGAGCTTGCACATTTTGTTAGCACCTTTAGGATTGACAAAACCTTCTGGTTGCATCATATACAACTCTTCTTTAAGAAATCCATTAAGGAATGTAGTTTTGACATCCATTTGCCAGATTTCATAAAATGTGGCAATTTGCTAACATGATTCGGACAGACTTAAGCATCGCTACGAGTGAGAAAATCTCATCATAGTCAACACCTTGAACTTTGTCAAAACCCTTTTCGACAAGTCTAGCTTTATAGATAGTAACACTACTATCAGTGTCTGTCTTCCTCTTGAAGATCCATTTATTTTCTATGGCTTGCCGATCATCGGGCAAGTCAACCAAAGTCCACACTTTGTTCTCATACATGGATCCCATCTCAGATTTCATGGCCTCTAGCCATTTCACGGAATCTGGGCTCATCATTGCTTCCTCATAGTTCGTAGGTTCATCATGGTCAAGTAACATGACCTCCAGAACAGGATTACTGTACCACTCTGGTGCGGATCTCACTCTGGTTGACCTACGAGGTTTGGTAGTAACTTGATCTGAAGTTACATGATCATCATCATTAGCTTCCTCACTAATTGGTGTAGGAGTCACAGGAACAGATTTCTGTGATGAACTACTTTCCAATAAGGGAGCAGGTACAGTTACCTCATCATGTTCTACTTTCCTCCCACTCACTTCTTTCGAGAGAAACTCCTTCTCTAGAAAGGATCCATTCTTAGCAACGAATGTCTTGCCTTCGGATCTGTGATAGAACGTGTACCCAATTGTCTCCTTTGGGTATCCTATGAAGACACATTTCTCCGGTTTGGGTTTGAGATTATCAGGACGAAATTTTTCACATAAGCATCGTAACCCCAAACTTTAAGAAACGACAACTTTGATTTCTTGCCAAACCACACAGTTCATATGGTGTCATCTCAACGGATTTAGATGGTGCCCTATTTAACGTGAATGCAGCTGTCTCTAATGCATAACCCCAAAACTGATAGTGGTAAATCGGTAAGAGACATCATAGATTGCACCATATCTAATAAAGTACTGTTACGATGTTCGGACACACCATTACGCTGTGGTGTTCTAGGTGGCGTGAGTTGCGAAACTGTTCCGCATTGTTTCAAATGAAGACCAAACTCGTAACTCAAATATTCTCCTCCACGATCAGATCGTAGAAATTTTATTTTCTTGTTATGATGTTTTTCCACTTCACTCTGAAATTCTTTGAACTTTTCAAATGTTTCAGACTTATGTTTCATCAAGTAGATATACCCATATCTGCTCAAATCATATGTGAAGATGAGAAAATAACGATACTTGCCGCGAGCCTTAACACTCATCGGACCGCATACATCAGTATGTATTATTGCCAATAAGTCAGTTGCTCGCTCCATTGTTTCGGAGAACGGAGTCTTAGTCATCTTGCCCATGAGGCATGGTTCACAAGTACCAAGTGATTCATAATCAAGTGATTCCAAAAGTCCATCAGAATGGAGTTTCTTCATGCGCTTTACACCAATATGACCCAAACGGCAGTGCCACAAATAAGTTGCACTATCATTATTAACTTTGCATCTTTTGGCTTCAATATTACGAATATGTGTATCACTACGATCGAGATCCAACAAACCATTTTCATTGGGTGTATGACCATAGAAGGTTTTATTCATGTAAACAGAACAACAATTATTCTCTAACTTAACTGAATAACCGTTTTGCAATAAACATGATCAAATCATATTCATGCTCAATGCAAACACCAAATAACACTTATTTAGGTTCAACACTAATCCCGAAAGTATAGGAAGTGTGCGATAATGATCATATCAATCTTGGAACTACTTCCAACACACATCGTCACCTCGCCCTTAACTAGTTTATGTTCATTCTGCAACTCCCGTTTCGAGTTACTACTCTTAGCAACTGAACCAGTATCAAATGCCGAGGGGTTGCTACGAACAATAGTAAAATACACATCAATAATCTGTATATCAAATATACCTTTATTCACTTTGCCATCCTTCTTATCCGCCAAATACTTGGGGTAGTTCCGCTTCTAGTGACCAGTCCCTTTGCAGTAGAAGCACTTAGTCTTAGGCTTAGGTCTAGACTTGGGCTTCTTCACTTGAGTAGCAACTTGCTTGATGTTCTTCTTGAAGTTCCCCTTCTTCCCTTTGCCCTTTTTCTTGAAACTAGTGGTCTTGTCAACCATCAACACTTGATGCTTTTCTTGATTTCTACCTTCGTCGATTTCATCATCACGAAGAGCTTGGGAATCGTTTCCGTTATCCCTTGCATATTATAGTTCATGACGAAGTTCTAGTAACCTGGTGATAGTGACTAGAGAACTCTGTCAATCACTATCTTATCTGAAAGATTAACTCCCACTTGATTCAAGTGATTGTAGTACTCAGACATTATGAGCACATGCTTACTAGCTGAGCTATTCTCCTCCATCTTGTAGGCAAAGTACTTGTCAAAGGTCTCATACCTTTCGACATGGGCATGAGTTTGAAATACTAATTTCAACTCTTGGAACATCTCATATGCTCCGTGGCGTTTCAAAAACGTCTTTGAAGCCCCGATTCTAAGCCATAAAGGATTGTGCACTAAACTATCAAGTAGTCATCATATCGAGTTTGCCAAACGTTCATAACGTCTGCATCTGCTCCTGCACTCGGTCTGTCACCTAGCGGTGCATCAAGGACATAATTCTTCTGTGCAGCAATGAGGATAATCCTTAGCTCACGGATCCAATCCGCATCGTTGCTACTAACATCTTTCAACTTAGTTTTCTCGAGGAACATATCAAAAATAAAACAGGGGAGCTACACGCGAGCTATTGATCTACAACATAGAAATGCTAATACTACCAGGACTAAGTTCATCATAAATTAAAGTTCAATTAATCATATTACTTAAGAACTCCCACTTAGATAGACATCCCTCTAATCATCTAAGTGATCACGTGATCCATATCAACTAAACCATGTCTGATCATCATGTGAGATGGAGTAGTTTTCAATGGTGAACATCACTATGTTGATCATATCTTCTATATGATTCACGCTCGACCTTTCGGTCTCAGTGTTCCGAGGCCATATCTTCATACGCTAGGCTCGTCAAGTTTAACCTGAGTATTCCGCGTGTGCAAAACTGTCTTGCACCCGTTGTATTTGAACATAGAGCTTATCACACCCGATCATCACGTGGTGTCTCAGCATGAAGAACTTTCGCAACGGTGCATACTCAGGGAGAACACTTATACCTTGAAATTTAGTGAGAGATCATCTTATAATGCTACCGTCGATCTAAGCAAAATAAGATGCATAAAAGATAAACATCACATGCAATCAATATAAGTGATATGATATGGCCATCATTATCTTGTGCCTTTGATCTCCATCTCCAAAGCACCGTCATGATCACCATCGTCATCGGCGCGACACCTTGATCTCCATCGTAGCATCGTTGTCGTCTCGCCAACTATTGCTTCTATGACTATCGCTACCGCTTAGTGATAAAGTAAAGCAATTACAGGGTGATTGCATTGCATACAATAAAGCGACAACCATATGGCTCCTGCCAGTTGCCGATAACTCCGTTACAAAACATGATCATCTCATACAATAAATATAGCATCATGTTTTGACCATATCACATCACAACATGCCCTGCAAAAACAAGTTAGACGTCCTCTACTTTGTTGTTGCAAGTTTTACGTGGCTGCTACGGGCTGAGCAAGAACCGTTCTTACCTACGCATCAAAACCACAACGATAGTTCATCAAGTTAGTGCTGTTTTAACCTTCTCAAGGACCGGGCGTAGCCATACTCGGTTCAACTAAAGTTGGAGAAACTGACACCCGCTAGCCACCTTTGTGCAAAGCACGTCGGTAGAACTAGTCTCGCATAAGCGTACGCGTAATGTCGGTCAAGGCCGCTTCATCCAACAATACCGTCGAACCAAAGTATGACATGCTGGTAAGCAGTATGACTTGTATCGCCCACAACTCACTTGTGTTCTACTCGTGCATATAACATCTACGCATAAAACCTAGCTCGGATGCCACTGTTGGGGAACGTAGTAATTTCAAATTTTTCCTACGCACACGCAAGATCATGGTGATGCATAGCAACGAGTGGGGAGAGTGTTGTCTACGTACCCTCGTAGACCGTAAGCGGAAGCGTTTATCAATGCGGTTGATGTAGTCGTACACCTTCACGATCCGTCCTGATCAAGTACCGAACGTACGACACCTCCGCGTTCAGCACACGTTCAGCTCGATGACGTCCTCGCCTTCTTGATCCAGGAAGAGGGGCGAAGTAGTAGATGAGTTCCGGCAGCACGACAGTGTGGTGACGGTGTTAGTGAAGAACAATCTCCGCAGGGCTTCGCCTAAGCACTACGAAAACTATGACGGGGGATAAACTAGAGGGGACGGGGTTGCCGGCACACGGCTTGGGGTTCCTTGATGTGTCTTGGGTGCTAGCCCTACCCCTTTATTTATATGTTGAGCCCTGGGGTCGAAACTTGGAGTAAAAGAATCCTCAAAGTCGGTTTTGCCCGAAAGGAAAGAGTCCTTCTCGGACTCCAGGGCTAGACGCCAGGGTTCCCGGCGTCTACCCCCCAGACGCCAGGTCTCGGGGGGATGGACCCCGGGCAGGCAACGGAACCCGGATCCTCTTCAAAAAACAACGGGGCTGGCACCGCCCCTCAATACCGGCGCGCGCTTGGCCGGTCCGCTCGACCCGGCCAAGCCCCCCAAGCCGGCCAGACTAGCCGACCCAGCAAGACACGTCGACTCGGCCCCAACAACTGGCACAAGACAGCCAAACCTGGCACGGCCAAAGCGTCCTCACAAAGCCAGCGCCACCCATGGCGTGCTACGCAATCCAGCCGCAGGTCAACTCCCGTCCCATCCAGGCCATATGATGGGGGCGAGACATCAATCAACGATGACCGAGGCAACAGTGCCCCGCCCATGCCTCTGGTCAGCAGGAACGTGGCAACAATGCCCCTCACCTACCCGCTGACCAGGGCCGGCGTGGCAATAGTGCCCCCACCCTCACCGCTGACGACAGCAAGCGGCAACCTAACGGAGAGCACTGTACGCGACTCGACTCGGCCATGCCCTCACGATCGACAAGACGGCGCACAGTCTCCTAGGCTTGCAGGGCCCGCACCTAGGGGAACCCGGCGAACCACAAGCCCTCAGCGGGGCCCAGCCCGGGTCCCCGGACACCGACAACACGGACCCACCGACTTATAACATTACCATTGTACCCCCGAGGGGTTGGACTATAAAACCCCCGGGAGCCCACGATCATTCAAGAGGCGAAGCAGGAGGACTAGCCACAAAAACAGCAACACCGGAGAGAAGGGGCAGCCCAAGCCTTGGCCAGCTTCCTTCCTCCCTCATACAGCTCCAGGAGCAACATTGTACTATCGATCATCCAACTACACTCGGCAGGACTAGGGGTATTATCTCTCCGGAGAGCCCCGAACCTGGGTATGTCCGGCGTCCCGCGCCCGCTCATGCCAACCTCGCCTCTGGAGCCCACCAGCGCCCTCGAGACTCCTCCTCTCTTTAGCCATCCCTTGGCATCTGCCGTGCGCCCACCACGACAGTTGGCGCCCACCGTGGGGCAGCTCAAGGAGCTGGCCGGGAGCATGCTTCAGACGGGGCCCTTCTCCTACGCCAATGAGTCCGTCGCGCTGGCGGACGACGTCGTCAGCGCGCTTGCCGCCTCCTTCGCCGCGCTGCACATCTCCGATGCGTTCGCGGCCGACGAGTACCTCAGCGAGGTGCTCAGCTACTCCGAATCTCCCCTCTCCCTCGGCGGCAGCATTTCCGCCAGGGCAATGGACGTCCTTGTGGAGGAATCGTCGCCGGCGACGGCGCCTCCTCCTCGTCAAGCAAGACAAGGAAGGCTGTCGAAGCCAGGGCCGCAGCGGATCGGATCAAGCTGTCCGATCCATTGCGCGCCGCGATGCAGAGCCTCCGCATCACCATCGGCACCGACGTCGACGCCACCAACGTCGCTGAGGCCCGAACCCAGCTCGAGGAAAGGCACCAGCAGATGCTGGACCTATCTGAGACGCTCGCCGCCACTCAGCGCCGCCTGGACGTTGCTCAGCTGGAGCGCGACGCCGCCTACGGATTCACGCCCGCCACGGCCGAGCCAAGCCGGGTCGCCGATGTGCGTGCCCGGGGAAGAGCGATCGGCCGGGCCCTCGGCGCCGTCCCAACCGTCTACGAGACCCCAGCGAAGAACATGCGCATTGCCCAGGTAGCCGCAGTCGGCCTCGACCAGCTCGCGGGTGAGGAGCTGAAACAGCGCATCGGGCGGATGCGTGAACTCCTCCATGCCACCAACACCCAGCAGGACCACCTCAACCAGCTCGCCAAGCCAGCGGGATCCGGCTCCGCCCGCCTTGGCGGGCCCGGCGAACTTCTGCACACCGCTTCCTTGCCACCCGGCGAGTCGCACTCCGGCCAAGCCCAGACTCGGCGTGTTCCGGACAGCCGCCGGCGGATTGGGCGACGAGCCCATCCTAGAGACCCAACGCGGACCCGGCCAGCATGGCCGGCGTCCGGCTCCAACCGACCCGGCCCCCCGTGGCCTGGCCGCAAGTCGACTCGGCCCACGCGCCATCGACGACACCGACGCTCGCCACCGCCTCGATCAGCTCGCTCGCTCCCTCGAAGTGGAGGAGAGCGGCGCTATCGGGCCAGCGTGCTTCGGTCCGCGCATCCGGGGGGAGCCCTTCCCCAAAGGATTCATGCTCCCCCGCGACACCCCCAAGTACAATGGGACGGTGAAGCCAGAAGACTGGCTCACCGACTACACCACGGCCATTGGCATCACCGGTGCCAATCGTCGTCTCACCGTGCGCTATGCACTGCTCATGCTCCAAGGGTCGGCCCGCACGTGGTTGAACAGCCTGCCGATGGGCAGCATCAACACGTGGGTGGATTTCGAGGAAGCCTTCGTCCGCAACTTCACGGGGACCTACAAGCGACCCGGCCGCCCTAGCCAGCTCGCCATGTGCGTGCAAGGGCCTATGGAGACCGGTCACGAGTACCTCGCACGCTGGACCGAGCTCCGGAACAGCTGCGAGGGCGTCCATGAAGTCCAGGCGATCCAGTACTTCGTCAGCGGGTGCCGAGACGGCACCCTCCTCAAGCACAAGCTCTTACGCTCCGAGCCGGCCACCATGGCCATGCTCATGGTGACGGCGGACAAGTACGCCAACACCGGCTACGCCATGAAGATCCAGGTGGCGCTGGATGAAGCCGGCAAGGCGAAGCCGGCAAGGCGAAGCCGGTTCCCCCTCCAAAGCCAGCCGGCGAAAGCAGCCAGCAGCAGCATCACCAGAACAACAAGCGCAAGGCCGACCAGCCGGCGCCGCGTCACGACAACCGGCTCGTCGCGGCCACCGAGCCCGCGGCGGACCCGGCGGCGAAGCGCCGGCAAACCGGCAAGACGGCATGGCAACCCGCCATGAGCTTCGAGCAGATGCTCGCCGCCCCCTGCAAGCACCACAGCGGCGCAAGACCCTCCACGCACACGCTTCGGCAGTGTGCCATCACCAAGCGCATCATGAGGGTCGACGTCCCGCCCCCTCCGGCTCCGGCTCTAGGCGTGGGGCAGCCGCCTCCGCATCCACCGCCGCCTCCGGCTGGCGGCGCGATGCGTGACGACGCCTACCCGGACCAGAGCGCGCCCTACATCGTCTTCACCAGCCTCCGCGACGACAAGCGCAGCGAGCGCCTCCTTCGGCAGGAGGTGAACAACGTCGTCCCGGCCAAACCGGAGTTCATGCATTGGTCGGATCGCCTGATCACCTGGACCCGGGAGGATCACCCGGCAGTCATGCCGAGCCTGGGTGGTTACGCCCTCGTCCTCAACCCCACCATCGTCGCGCGGCGCACATGCAAGTTCTCCCGAGTCCTCATCGACGGCGGCAGCAGCATCAACATCCTCTACCGCGACACGATGACCAAGCTCGGCCTCAAGGCCGAGGACCTGTAGCCAACCCGAACGATCTTCCACGGCATCGTACCCGGCCTCTCCTGCTCCCCCATTGGCCAGGTCCGGCTAGATGTCCTGTTCGGTGACAGCGGCCACTTCCGGCGCGAACCGATCTGGTTCGAGGTGGTGGACCTGTCCAGCGCGTATCACGCGTTGCTGGGCCGGCCCGCGCTCGCCAAGTTCATGGCGGTTCCCAAGGGCCTCATCACCGTCGCCGGCGATTACCACAAGTCCCTGGAGTGCGCCCGAGATGGCTCCAAGTTGGCCGAGTCGCTGGTCATTGCCGAGGAGCGGCGCTAGCTCGACCGGATCGTCGCCCTGGCAGGCGAGGCCTCCACCGCGTCAATCCCGACCCCGGACCCGGCCGAGGAGGCCGCCTTCAAGCCCTCCAAGGAGACCAAGAAAGTGAAGCTCAACCCAGAAGACCCCAGCTGTAGCAAGTACGTTGTCGTAGGCGCACGCCTCGACAGCAAATAGGAAGGCGAGCTCGTCGACTTCCTCTGTGAGAATCGGGATATCTTCGCATGGACCCCCAAGGACATGCCGGGTATCCCGAGGAAGTACGCCGAGCACAAACTTCATGTCCGCAAGGACGCCAAGCCTGTCCGTCAACCCCTACGACAATTTTCCGAAGAGAAGAGAAGAACCATTGGTGAAGAGGTCGCCAAGCTTTTGGCGGCTGGCTTCATAATGGAAGTGTTTCACCCCGAGTGGCTGGCCAACCCAGTCCTTGTCCTGAAGAAGAACAAGACCTGGCGCATGTGTATCGACTACACCAGCCTCAATAAGGCCTGTCCCAAGGATCCGTTCGCCCTCTCGCGGATCGACCAAGTCATCGACTCGACCGCCGGGTGTGAGCTCCTGTCCTTCCTGGACGCTTACTCCGGCTACCACCAGATCAAGCTGGACCCGGCCGACGCCCTGAAGACGTCCTTCATCACGCCCTTTGGGGCGTATTGCTACATCACCATGTCGTTCGGCTTGAAGAACGCCGGCGCCACCTTCCAGCGCTGCATGCAGAAATGCCTGCTGCCGCAACTCGGCCGCAATATCCACGTATACGTGGACGACATCGTGGTGAAGACCAAGGAGCACCTCACGCTCCTCGACGATTTAAAGGAAACCTTTGCCAACCTCCGTGAATACAAGGTCAAGCTTAACCCGGAAAAATGCGTCTTCGGCGTCCAAACCGGAAAGCTACTCGGCTTCCTCGTCTCGGAACGCGGCACTGAGGCGAACCCGGAGAAGATCAAGGCCATCGAGTGCATGTGCAAGCCGGCTCGGCTGCGCAATGTCCAGAAGTTCACCGGATGCTTGTCCTCGGTCAGCCGGTTTCTAAGCCGGCTGGGCGAGAGGGCGCTACCCCTGTACCAGCTGATGAAGAAGACGAGCCCGTTCGAATGGAACGGCAAGGCAGACGAGGCCTTCCAAGACCTCAAGCGCATGCTCTCCACCACGCCAGTCCTGGCCGCGCCGACCGACAAGGAGCCGCTATTGCTCTACATAGCCGCGACCTCGCGGGCGGTCAGCATGGTGCTGGTGGTCGAGCGACCAGAGAAGGGCAAGATCCAAGTCGTCCAGCGCCCAGTCTACTACCTGAGTGAGGTGCTCTCCATCTCCAAGCAGAACTACCCGCACTACCAGAAGATGTGTTACGGCATGTACTTCACCGCCAAGAAGCTGAAGCAGTATTTCCAAGAGCACGTCGTCACGTGGTCATCACGGCGCCTATCGGAGAAATCATCGGGTGCCGGGATGCCTCTGGCCGGGTTGCCAAATGGGCGCTCCAGCTAGCCGGCCACACCATCCTCTACGAGCCCCGCACCGCGATCAAGTCTCAAGCCCTGGCCGACTTCCTCGTCGACTGGACCGAAACCCAGTACTTGCCGCCGCCTCCCGACACGACGCATTGGCGCATGCACTTCGATGGGTCCAAGATGTGACTCGGCTTGGGGGCCGGCATCGTACTGTCGTCCCCAAAGGGCGACCGGCTCCGCTACGCGCTCCAGATCCACTTCGCCGCCTCCAACAACGTCGCCGAGTACGAAGCCCTTGTGCACAGCCTCCGGCTGGCCAAGGAACTCGGCATCCGGCGCATCCTGTGCTATGACGACTCGGACCTGGTGGTGCAGCAATGCTCCGGCGAATGGGACGCCCGTCACTCCAACATGGCAAGCTACCGCTTCCTCGTCCAGAAGCTGTCCGGATCCTTCGAGGGCTGCGAGTTCCTCCACGTCCCACGCGCGGAGAATGAAGCAGCCGACACGCTTGCCAAGATCGCCTCGTCACGACAAGCCATCCCGTCCGACGTCTCCCTCGAGCACCTGCGCAAGCCGTCCGTCAAGCCATCGCCGGACTCCGAGTCTGTCCACGTTCCAGACGACCCGGCAGCACCTCAACCCGGCCCGGGGACTGCTGAACCCGGCCCGGGGGCTGCTCAGCTCGACCCGACCACCATCGTCCCGGACCCGGCCGTCGCCATCCCCGACTCGGGGGCTGCTCAACCCGGCTCGGGGGCTGCCGACTCGGAACCCACCCTGGTGGCCGTCTTCGCCGTGGTTACGGCTCCATCTTGGGCCCTCTCAATATCAGAATTTTTGGAGAACGGGGTTCTCCCCATGGACGAGATCGAAGCTTGGCAAGTGCAGCGCCGGGCGTCCGCCTATAGCATCATCAACACCGAGCTCGTCAAGCGCAGCTCCACTGGCGTGTTCCAGCGCTGCGTCGAGCAGGAGCGGGGCATCGACATCCTCCTCGACATACATCAGGGCGAGTGTGGGCACCACGCCGCATCACGATCCCTAGTGGCCAAGGCGTTCCGCCACGGCTTCTACTGGCCCACGGCCCTCCAAGACGCCGAGTCGTTCGTCCTCAAGTGTGAGGGATGCCAGCGTTTCAGCAAACGCAGCCACCAGCCGGCGTCAGCACTCCGCACCATACCGATCGCCTGGGCCTTCGCGGTCTGGGGACTCGACATGGTGGGACCCTTCAAAACCGCCCGAGGCGGCATGACGCACTTGCTGGTGGTAGTGGACAAATTCACCAAGTGGATCGAGGCAAGACCAATCAAGAAACTGGACGGGCCAACAGTCGTCCGGTTCATCAAGGACATAGCGGTGCGCTACGGCATGCCGAACAGCATCATCACCGACAACGGCACCAACTTCGCCAAGGGCGCGCTCGAGCAATACTGCTCCATCTCCGGCATCCGCCTCGACCTGGCCTCCGTTGCGCATCCGCAGTCCAACGGGCAGGTCGAGCGGGTCAATGGACTCATCCTGTCCGGCGTCAAGCCGCGACTCGTCGAGCCGCTCATCCGCTCACCCAGAAGCTGGCTTGACGAGTTGCCAGCCGTTCTCTGGAGTCTACGCACCACGCCGAATCAGTCGACCGGGTTCACCCCGTTCTTCCTCGTCTACGGAGCCGAAGCCGTCATCCCGACCAACGTCGAGTTCGACTCGCCACGCGTCGCGATGTACACCGAAGCCGAAGCCAGAGAAGCCCGCGAAGATGGCGTCGACCTGCTCGAAGAAGCACGCCTCCTGGCGCTCAGTCGCTCGGCCATCTACCAACAAGGCCTGAGGCACTACCACAGCAAGAAGATCAAGCCCCTCGCGTTCCGCGAGGGCGACCTCGTCCTCCGACTCGTCCAAGAGCAGGCAGGCCAGCACAAGCTGTCCCCTCCATGGGAGGGCCCATTTGTCGTCAACAGGGCCTTGCGCGACCGCAACGCCTACTACCTCATCGACGCATGCAAGTCGAGGAAGCGCAAGAAGGACACCGCCGGTGAAGAAACGACCCGGCCGTGGAACGCGGAACTCCTCCGCCCGTTTTACAGTTAGCCGCACGAGCGTATGTATCATCGCCTTTTGTAAACGCATGAAACTATGGGGTCCCCGAACGAGACTCGGGGGCTGCCTTTTGTCGACCAATTTATTGTGTCCCTATTTTCTTGCATCACTATACTACTGAACCCGGCCACCGGTCCGACTCGCTCGACCCGGGGGCTCGGGGGCTGGCCGGCTCGGTCGCTACCCCGCCGCCTTACTTGGTGATTCCTGATAAAGTTAGGATGCCGCGGTCCCCCACTTCGCCCTAAAGCCACAGACCCAGCTTTGGCTGTCGGCTGGCAAGCACAACGGGCCAAAACTCCTTTACGCTATATACACTAAGCCAAAGGTTGTCGGGTCGATCAACCCGGCCCGCCATTCATCAAATGAACAGCCGCACGACCGGCTGCTCGCCAACCGCCTTTGCCGGATTGCCGCCAGCCGGCCCAGTGGGTGTTTCGCTCGCGCTCAACGTTTCGAGGGACCCAAGTCCTGCGTGCTCCTCTCAAAGAACCGAACTCCTTGTCACGGACCGGAGCCTCGGCTGTCTGACTCGCGGGGGGGAGGTTTGAGAAAGGAAAAGCGCATGAAATCGGTCCAAAAAATGGAAGGCAAAAAAAGCAAAAGCACCCACTACATCTACAAGTATTTAAGAAAAGGCCCACGGCCCGAGTTCATTACACCCTAAAAACCCCCAGTGGGTGGGTGGACCTGCTATTTAACAGATTTTACACAAAGTGTCTCAGGCATCTCCAGCGCCACGTCGCGACATCGACGGCTCTCCCCTCACGGCCTCCGGGTCCAGCGAGGTGCCGGTGCCCTCCTCAGCATCCGCGTTGCGGTAGACGCCTATCTCCTCCGAGCTCCCCTCCGGATCATGGAGGAGCAAGCCATAGTCGTCGCCGTCCACGACCCCGCCATCTTCCGTCTGCTCCGGATGGAACTCGTCGTGGAAGGAGAACTCGGCGATGTAGCTCGCCCGGGAGGCGAACCGGCCGGCTTGCTCCTGCAAGAGCTGCTCCGAACCAGCCCGCTGGCCCATCAACGCGTCCAGCTGCAGGTCCGGATGCCAGGTCAGCGCGAACCGGAGCGCCATCTCAGCACTGGCACGAGCGGCGGAGACGCGCCACTCGCCAAGCCGGTCCGGCCCCATCTCCAACCAACGCGCCAGGCGCGAGAAGCTGCTCGGTTGGACGGAGTCCGACCATAGGGCCGCCGTCATCGCGGTGCCGGCCTGGGACAGCCACCGCAACTGCGTTCCCGGAACCTGCAGGCGGGCCTCGGCGGTGGCGATGATCTCCGGGAAGGTCCAGGCCACCCGCGGATCCGTCCCGGACCCAACGACGCTGGTCAGGTCACGCTGATAGCGGACGGCTTCCTCCGCCAGCTGCTGCGTCTCTGGGAAGGCCCATACCACAAAGGAAGAAGCGAGTTAGAAGAAGAATGACAAGGAAGAAAGGCCGAATCCCGACCCGGCAAACGACAAGAAAAAAAGCACTTACTGGAGAAGGAGTCTTCCAGGTGCTGCGCCTCAAGCAACGCACCACGCCGCTCCCGCTCGATGGCGCGGTCGCGCTCCTCGAGCGCCTTCTCCAGATCGGCTGCCTTGGCAAGGGCCGCCTTAAAGTCGGCGTCCTTGTCTTCGGCCTCCTCGCGGCGACGGGCCTCGTCCTGACGGGCCCCCTCAGCCGTGGTGACCTGCCCCCGCAGGCGATCCACCTCGGCCTGGAGCCGGCCCTTGTCGTCGGCCAGCTGGCCGCGCTGCTGGTTTGCCTCCACCAGGGCCTGCTGCGCCTCTGCCACCTTGGCGGCTTCCGCCTTAAGGAGCTCCACCTCGGCCTCGAGGCGGCTCTTGTGACCCGCCAGCTGCTCATGCAGCCGGTTGGCCTCGTCGAGAGACCGCCGAGCCGCGGCCGCCTCCGCCCTCGCCTGCGCCGCCTCGGCGCCAAGACGGCTGGTGCCGGCAACTGTTACACAGTTGGCCCGAATCTCGGGGGCTACACCCAGTGGGTGCGCTAGCGCGCCCCCACTAGAAAAGAGCACAAGGATACCTGCGGCGACGCGGAGCTCCTCCTCCTTGGCGGCAAGCCGCTCCACGAGCTCCCGGTGCTTGGCCAGGAGACGATTGTAGGCGGCGACCCGGAAGGCATCGAGATGCTGAAGAGATCAGAAATCAGAACAAGGCCAACACTCTAAAGATTCGACCCAACTACTACGTAGTTGGCCCGAACCTTGGGGGCTACACCCAGTGGGTGCGCTGGCGCACCCCCACAAAGAAGAAAATTGCAAGAAGACTTACGAGAACAGCGCGCTCCAGGTCGCGCGACCGCTCCACCTCGGCCTGGGCGAAGGCCTCGAGCTGTTCCGTCCGGCCTCGCAGGCGGCGACTGACGGCGTCCAGCGCCTCCTCCTCCTAGGTCTGAGGCCCGAAGACAACGGCGCCCCCACTCCGCGCCGGCTACGGCACGGCAGCTCGGCGCTCTACCTGCCGGGGCACCAAGACGTGCTCCTCGCTGGCCGCTCGCGACGCGGCCAGCACCTCCTCCGGGACGCCCTGTGTCACCGTCCCTGACCCGGACGCCGGGACGCCCTGCGTCGCCGTCTCGGGCCCAGCTGCCGGGGTGACCTCCGGCACCGCCGCCCGCGGTGCCTCCTGCAAAACCGGCGGCGCCTCCGACGCCGCCGCCCGCAGCGTCTCTTCCAAAACGACGCCGCCTCCACCACCATCAGTCCCCGCTCGCTCGGCCACGTCGGCCTGTGGCGGGGTGTCATCCTCCACCTCCACGACCCCCCGGTCGGGGATCACCACCTCAGCCCGGCCTCCACGGCCGCGCTCCCACACCGACGACGGCTCAAAAACCGTCGCCGCCACCACCGTGCCCTCCGGCATCTCGCGCCAGACCGGCTCCTCGCCGGGTCGAGCCCATGCCGCCGCCGCGTCGGTCCAAGCTCGGACCGACGCCGCCTCCAGATCCGCCTCGGCCCGGTTCCTGTCCCGCCAGGCCAAGTCTTCGGCGTCATTCGGATCCAGGCCGACGTCCGAGTCGGCCCGTCCCTCCGCCTCGGCCTGGTCGGCAAGGTCGGACCGGCTCCTGCGGAACGCGGCCCCTTCGGCGGTCGCGGCTTCCGCCGCCGCCCTCGCCAGCGCGATTGGCGACCTAGAGAAGAAGACAGAATGAGCAGAAAAGAAACAAGACTAGCTCAAGAAAAAAAACCTGAGCGCAAACAAGAGATGAAGCTTACCCTGCCAAGACCGGGACCGGGGTTGGCCTCCCGTGCCCGCCGCCGCGCTTCCTCTTGGCCGGCCTCCTGGCCCCGGCCGGGTCCGCCGTGCGCTTCGGGGCCCGGGGTCGCGGTGCGATGCTGTCTTTCCCATGCGGGCGGCTCGGTGCCGCCCCATGCGAGGACCCGGCTCCGCCCGCGTCGCCGCCTCCCCCGCCCAACGCCGCTACACCAACAACTGGCGTCAGCACCGGCCGTTCTGTGCCGCGGTCAGCAATTCAAGACACATGAAGAAAAACGCGAGACTTACCCGCGTGATGCCCAGCGCCGGCGTCGGACTCGGCCTCCTCCTCCCTGCCACGAGCCACGGGCTCCTCTGGCGCCCCCGGCTCCACCTGCGACGGAGCCCGGGCATAAGGATGCCGAATCGCGTTCAAAAGTACCCCCCCCCCCCCCCCCCCGGTGCGCGTCGCGTCAAGACGGATGAGAAGGTGCACGGCAGCAAAGTGAGAAGACCAGACACTCACCTGCGGCGCCGGGTTCGACTGCCTGTACGGCGCCTTGCCGAACCGCCAGTCCTCCCCAAGGTTGGCCTTGGAGATGTCGTTCACGCCGCGCGCGACCTGCTCCGCGGACAGCCGCGTCGACCCCATGCGGTTGGGGTCTTGAAGGCCGACCATTTCGCCGATGAGGCAGGAGCGCCCCTGAAGCGGAAGGACCCGGCGCATGATGAACGCGGCGAGGAGGTCGGTGCCGATGAGCCCCACCTGCGTCCTCATCACCGTCACCCGCTCGCAGAGATTAACGATCTCCTGCGACGGGCGCTTGGGCGAGTAGCCCCAGTTCGTCTTCGCCCGCGACGGTGCGATGGCGAAGGCCGGAAGGTTGATGCGATGCGCTCCAAGGTTGCGGACGTAGAAGAAGGAGTTCTGCCACTTCTTGGCAGAGTCCTCCAGTGGGATCTTGGGGAAATCCGCCCCCAACCGCTTCGAGATGACGGCGGCGCCGCAATCGGCGAACTCCCCGGCCGACGGGCCCTGCTGCTTCAAGGAGAAGAAGCGCGCCCAGAGGTCGATCGTAGGCTCAACCCCCAGGTACCCCTCGCATAGGGTGACGAAGCTGGAGAGCTGGACGATGGCGCCGGCGCCAAGATGATGCGGCTGGAGCCCGAAGAACTCCAGGAAAGCGCGGAAGAAGGTGCTCGCCGGCAGCCCGAACCCGCGCTCGAAGTGCGTAAGGAAGACCACGGCTCCTGCCCCTCGGGCCGAGCCCTCTGCTCGCCGCGCGGCAGGCGGACACCGACGTCCGTCTCCCGCGGCAGGCGCTGCGTCGCCCGGAGTTGGGTGATGTCCTCGGAGGTGACGTTCGAGCCCATCCAGGAGCCCGATGGCAGCGACATGATCGAAGGAAGAAAAAGGAAGATGGACGGCAAAGGAGTTCTGCTCGGAGCAGCGGGCGCCGCAGTGCATCTGTTGCGAAGAGCGGAGCGAGAGCAAAGGGATAGGAGGGCGCGAGCGAGAATAAGGTCCGCCGCCCCCTGCCCCCCCCCCCGATTTATAACCCTCGGTTTGAACATGGGGAAGTGGGGAAGTGGGATCGTCTGCATGCGCCCGTTCCACTACCCCGGAATAAGTGCGCGCGTACACGCATAGTAACTACCCAGGGAAGAGCAACCGGCCCCCGGACGCCGCAATAAATCCGCGCGCTTGGGCCGAGGGCGCGCGACGGCGGGCCCCAGCCCGTCGCCCGGTCCCGTCACGTGCGTGGCCTGTCAGGCCCCTCGGCTTCCGGGCATCACGTGGCGCCCGCGCAAAGCCCGAGGGATTGCCCCAAGATTCGGCGGACTTCTCGGTCCCCTCCACGACCAAGACGCCGCGATCCGGTTTCAGAGAAAACCGGCACACAGTGGGTGTTGCCGGACCTGGCGCTCGCAGAATCCACCTTGCTTAAGGGGGAAACTGCGAAGGCCCACTCATCCGAAGACAGCGGACCTTCACAGCTTCGGGGACTACTGTCGAGGGGATGGACCCTGGGCAGGCAACGGAACCCGGATCCTCTTCAAGAAACAACGGGGGTGGCACCGCCCCTCAATACTGGCGCGCGCTTGGCCGGGTCGCTCCACCCGGCCAAGCGCCCCAAGCCGGACAGACTAGCCGACCCGGCAAGACACGTCGACTCGGCCCCAACAACTGGTGCAAGACAGCCGAACCCGACACGGCCAAAGCCTCCTCACCAAGCCAGCGCCACCCATGGCGTGCTATGCAATCCAGCCGTGGGTCAACTTCCGTCCCATCCAGGCCGTATGATGGGGACGAGACTTCAATCAACGATGACCGAGGCAACAGTGCCCCGCCCATGCCTCTGGTCAACAGGAACGTGGCAACAGTGCCCCTCACCTACCCGCTGACCAGGGCCGGCGTGGCAATAGTGCCCCCACCCTCACCGCTGACGACAGCAAGCGGCAACCTGATGGAGAGCACTGTACGCGACTCGACTCGGCCACGCCCTGACGATCGACAAGACAGCGCACAGTCCCCCTAGGCTTGCAGGGCCCGCACCTAGGGGAACCCGGCAAACCACAAGCCCTCAGCGGGGCCCAGCCCGGGTCCCCGGACACCGACAACACGGACCCACCGACTTATAACATTACCATTGTACCCCCGAGGGGTTGGACTATAAAACCCCCGGGAGCCCACGATCATTCGAGAGGCGAAGGAGGAGAACTAGCCACAAAAACAGCAACACCGGAGAGAAGGGGCAGCCCAAGCCTTGGCCAGCTTCCTTCCTCCCTCATACAGCTCCAGGAGCAACATTGTACTATCAATCATCCAACTACACTCGGCAGGACTAGGGGTATTATCTCTCCAGAGAGCCCCGAACCTGGGTCTGTCCGGCGTCCCGCACCCGCTCATGCCAACCTCGCCTCTGGAGCCCACCAGCGCCCTCGAGCCTCCTCCTCTCTTTAGCCATCCCTTGGCATCTGTTGTGCGCCCACCATGACACCAGGGTTCCTGGCATCTAGCCTCTAGTCTCCGCAAAACTTCCTTTTGTACTTTCCAAAAGCCTCATAGGCTTTCCCCTTTGGCCCAAATAAAGTGTTCTCGTACCAAAACATTTTGGGAAACATCCGGAACCCCTTCCGATGAATTCCGGAACCCTTCCAGAGACCAAACACTATTATCCCATATATCAATCTTTATCTCCGGACCATTACGGAGTTCCTCATCATGTCCGTGATCTTATCCGAAACTCCGAACAACATTCGGTTACCAACATACATAACTCATAAATACTATATCGTCACGAACGTTAAGCGTGCGGACCCTACGGGTTCGAGAACTATGTAGACATGACCGAGACATCTCTCTGGTCAATAACCAATAGCGGAACCTGGATGCCCATATTGGCTCCTACATATTCTATGAAGATCTTTATCGGTCGAACCGCATAACAACATACGTTGTTCCCTTTGTCATCGGTATGTTACTTGCCCGAGGTTCGATCGTCGGTATCTCAATACCTAGTTCAATCTCGTTACCGGCAAGTCTCTTTACTCGTTCCGTAATACATCATCCCGCAACTAACTCATTAGTTACAATGCTTGCAAGGCTTATAGTGATGTGTATTACCGAGTGGGCCCAGAGATACCTCTCCGACAATCGGAGTGACAAATCCTAATCTCGAAAAACGCCAACTCAACAAGTACCTTCGGAGACACCTGTAGAGCACCTTTATAATCACCCAGTTACGTTGTGACGTTTGGTAGCACACAAAGTGTTCCTCCGGTAAACGGGAGTTGCATAATCTCATAGTCATAGGAACATGTATAAGTCATGAAGAAAGCAATAGCAACATACTAAACGATCAAGTGCTAAGCTAACGGAATGGGTCAAGTCAATCACATCATTCTCCTAATGATGTGATCCTGTTAATCAAATGACAACTCATGTCTATGGCTAGTAAACATAACCATCTTTGATCAACGAGCTAGTCAAGTAGAGGCATACTAGTGACACTCTGTTTGTCTATGTATTCACACATGTATCATGTTTCCGGTTAATACAATTCTAGCATGAATAATAAAATATGATATAAGGAAATAAATAATAACTTTATTATTGCCTCTAGGGCATATTTCCTTCAGTCTCCCACTTGCACTGGAGTCAATAATCTAGATTACATCGCCATGTGATTTAACATCAATAGTTCACATCACCATGTTATTAACACCCATAGTTTACTAGATTCAGAAATCTAGTTCACATCGCCATGTTATTAAGATCCAAAGAGTACAAAGGTGTGATCATGTTTTGCTTGTGAGAGAAGTTTAGTCAACGGGTCTGCCAAATTCAGATCCGTATGTATTTTGCAAATTTCTATGTCAACAATGCTCTGCACGGAGCTACTCTAGCTAATTGCTCCCACTTTCAATATGTATCCAGATTGAGATTTAGTCATCCGGATCAGTGCCAAACCTTGCATTGACGTAACCCTTTACGATGAACTTTTTGTCACCTCCATAACCAAGAAACATATCCTTATTCCACTAAGGACAATTTTGACCAATGTCCAGTGATCTACTCCTAGATCACTATTGTACTCCCTTGCCAAACTCAGGGCAGGGAATACAATAGGTCCGGTACACAGCATGGCATACTTTATAGAACCTATAGCTGAGGCATAGGGAATGACTTTCATTATCTCTCTATCTTTTGTCGTGGTCGGGTTTTCAGTCTTACTCAACTTCACACCTTGCAACACACGCAAGACCTCTTACTTTGACTGTTCCATTTTGAACTACTTCAAAAACTTGTCAAGGTATGTACTCATTGAAAAAATTTATCAAGCGTCTTGATCTATCTCTATGGATCTTGATGCTCAATATGTAAGTAGCTTCACCGAGGTCTTTCTTTGAAAAACTCCTTTCAAACACTCCTTTATGCTTTACAGAAAATTCTACATCATTTCCGATCGACAATATGTCATTCACATATACTTATCAGAAAGGCTGTAGTGCTCCCACTCACTTTCTTGTAAATACAGGCTTCACCACAAGTCTGTATAAAACTATATGCTTTGATCAACTCATCAAAGCGTATATTCCAACTCCGAGATGCTTGCACCAGTCCATAGATGGATCGCTGGAGCTTGCACATTTTGTTAGCACCTTTAGGATCGACAAAACCTTCTGGTTGCATCATATACAACTCTTCTTTAAGAAATCCATTAAGGAATGTAGTTTTGACATCCATTTGCCAGATTTCATAAAATGTGGCAATTTGCTAACACGATTCGGACAGACTTAAGCATCGCTACGAGTGAGAAAATCTCATCGTAGTCAACACCTTGAACTTTGTCAAAACCCTTTTCGACAAGTCTAGCTTTGCAGATAGTAACACTACTATCAGCGTCTGTCTTCCTCTTGAAGATCCATTTATTTTCTATGGCTTGCCGATCATCGGGCAAGTCAACCAAAGTCCACACTTTGTTCTCATACATGGATCCCATCTCAGATTTCATGGCCTCTAGCCATTTCGCGGAATCTGGGCTCATCATCGCTTCCTCATAGTTCGTAGGTTCGTCATGGTCAAGTAACATGTGACACCCCAAAACTTTGACCTTGGTTTATTAATTAAAATTTTGCCAGGAAATAAAACTTTTCCATTTGTCTAGATTTACCCTTTTGATATTATGGGTTTTTACCTCAAGTGAAAACTTTCCAAAGGTATTATTGGACTTATATACCCTCTCTAAGAAACAATTCTTATTCAGTGGATTTAATTGCAAGATTTGCCTTTCCCTGAGCATTATTCTTTTAAAATGATTTTTCATGAAATTGGAGTCTCTGTTGCACTGCAACCATTTGGCAAATGCATTTAAAGTTTCCACCAAAATTTGGGGATGTCATGTGATGTTTCCACATCACTTTTGTGCAAAAATATCTTTTGGTCATTGGAGATTTTGAGCTCTACACCAACTTTTCAAATCTGGTCTAGTAGGCATTTTTGCACTGCAACCTATTTAAATATATTTTTTAAAAATTCTTCCAAGTGTTTGGAGATGTCAGTAGATGCATACAATTCAACTTCATGCAAAAACTCAGTGTTGTTCTTTGAAAAATTTGAGCGAATCAACCTCTTTTTCATTCTGGTCCAGTTTGGTGATTTGTACTACAACCCTATTTTATTTTGCTCTAGAGCCCATGAGCTTTTTCCTGCTTGTAGCCCTCCCTACAAAACCCTTAAGTCCAGGAGAGTGGTCCCATTGGAGGATTTTAAGTGCATGCAATGAGACCTTTTTCTTTCTGCCCAAGACTGTAGTTTTGCAAAACTTGCACTAGCAAGTTTCTGGTTTTGCCCAAATGATCTTGCCATCATCACCTACATCTAGAGAGACCCTGATCTGGAGATTTTGGCCACTCCAAGAGTTGCCTAAATGCACTTGGCATTCTGTCGAACACTTGGTGTGCACAGTCAGTTTTGACATGAGTTTTAGTATGCACTGTGTACTTGATCCTCTGACCCAGCAACCTTGTCCACTAAGCTCCTAGCTACTCCTAACCTAGTCCTGTTAATTTCCAGCTTCCCTCTAGCACTCTAGGCTGCCCTGGCATTTCGTCGAGCATGTCCCGTGCGTGCTCTGGGCGCGCCCAGAGCCCACGTTTTGCACGCGCGCACCGAGTCACCGCGTCCCAGTGCCGCCCTCGCCGCGTCCTGCCCCTGGCCCTTGCTCGCCTGCAGAGCCGCGCACTATCCTCGCCCACTCGCCAGTACCCTCCAAGCCAGCCCTGGCGCCCTACAGTGCCGCCATCAGAGCCTTTGGCGGCACGCCGGTGTCGGCAGTGAGCTCCTGCCATGGACGGCGCCGCCCAAGCCACCCGCGCGCGCCAGCTGCCCCTGTGAACAGCTCGAGCTTATCCTGGAGCCCGTCGGCATGCGCTCGTCGCCGCCACGTCGCCCTGCGGCTACAGAGCGACGGTTGCCGGCGTTCTTATCCACGGCCGCTGCTGGACCAGCCTCGAACGCCTATAAAAGGAGGCCCCGAGCCCCTCCGAGCGCTCAGGCGACCTCAGGCTGTCCCCCTAGTGCTTCCCTAGCCGCAGATTGACCGGAAGAGGCCATCTCCCCCACCTCCGGCCGGTTCGGCCGCCGCTGCCTTCCGGTGCCATTCGTCGCAACCAGGCACTCCCTCGCCCATCCAGCGCCACCACTCACTTCCCCTTGTTCTTGCGGAGCTGCCCAGCGCCTCAGCCTCGATCGGAAACCACCGGAGCCCAAAACCCCCTTCACTCCCGTAGCCACCTCCGCCGCGGAGCTCGCCGCCGGCGACTCCTCCCACCACAATCGACCCAACGACCACCGAGAGGACCGCCCCGGTCTGGCAGGTCCATCCCCGCCCTCGGATACCCGTGGGGAACTGTCGTTCGTCGACGGCAATCGCCGGAGTCCCGCCCCGTTCAGGCAGAGGAAGAGGAGGGAGAGGGGGGAATAGTCAAACCTGACCAGTGGGCCCCCCTGGACCCACTGTCAGCGACCCAGCCCCGCCGACGCGCGTTTTAAGTGGAGACGTGTTTCACAAAATACGTTTTCGCTAAACAGAAAGCGTAAGCCCCTCCGAAACGTTTTCTTTTTTTTCTGTTTTATTTAAAACAGAACTTTGACTCAACTTTGACTGGCTATATCTTTTAAAATAAAACTCCAAACGAGTTGATTCTTTTTCCTACCTCTCTCAAATTTCATCTAGTTTATTTTAAGATTTATTTCAAAAATATTTGGGACAACTTTTTGTACTGTTTTTGAAATATTTGTTATTTGAATATTTTTCAAAATAGGAAATGGAGAGAGAAGAAAACTTTCAAAAAGTGCACCCCCTTGCATACTCTTGAAGGCAAGCATTCTGAACTCTGGCATAATATTTTCGTGTGGTGTTTTGATACGGTTACAACACCACCTTGACGTGGAGCATACGTTAATTTTTTTTGTAGCGATAAAGTCACACACATAAGTGCATATTGGAGATGCTTTACTGTTAGTAATGGTTCTGCTAGAGATAAAGACCATCCTCGTGAGCTTCTCATGCATACCGGAAGGAAGCCGGGAAAGTCGTGGTCTTGGGTAGACACGAGCTTGTCCCTAGTTCCTCGTCGAGACGAGTATGTCCTGTATGGCATGGTGAGGCTTGATGAGTGGTGAGTTTATCTATTGACGGAAATATTATTGGTTATGCAAATCATTCGGAGAATATTTGGACCACCTGAGTCGGTCGTAGGTCGAGTCTTGTTCAGTGACTCCCCCTACTTGTATTGTACTACCACTTGTCCCTGCCGCAGGTAGGGTACGGTTCAGTAAGTTGTCAACCCCTTACCAAGGCACACACCGTACAGAGAGGCCATGGTGGAAGATACCGGATGCATCTGGTAGGCATGCCACCTGGTCCGGGGGCATGGGTGTTTCCGGTTGGGACCGAGAGGGGGGCACCCCTTAGAGCACGCGATATAAATTTGATCCCATGCTACGTCGAGGTTGTAGCCTCCCCACTTAGAGTTTTGCTTGGCAGGTGTCATGGGTGATTCCAGACATCGGTAAGTTAAGCTGGTGTGTGCAGGTCAGTCGTGTTTTTCAATTAAAAGGCCGTAGACGGAATTAGTCCCGATGGACTAAATAAATCCGTTACTCGTGGGTAAAGAGTACACCCTCTGCAGAGGTTATATCTATTCGGATAGCCACGTCCATGGGTAAGGACTACAATCTGAGATGGGTCTAGTGACGGTTTTCGGATGGAGATACGGCTAAACTAGAGTCTAGTGACGGTTTTCGGATGGAGATACGGCTAAACTAGAATCTACTGACGGTCTTCGGATGGAGAAACGGCTAGACTAGATATTGTTTATGACCTGTGACGTATGAGGATTATGTTTATTTTTATTATGGACTAACCATTTACATTACTTGAATTATTGAGTACCCCTGGGACGGTTCTACCTCCTGGATCTTCACTGTGATTATTCTTATATAAGCCCTCTCTGTGGTGTCGCTCAGACGCCCGACTGCGGCATGCTTGTTATTTAATTATTCTTATATAAGCCCTCTCTATGGTGTCGCTCAGACGCCCGACTGCGGCATGCTTGTTATTTAATTATTCTTATATAAGCCCTCTCTGTGGTGTCGCTCAGACACCCGACTGCGGCATGCTTGTTATTTAATTATTCTTTATAAGCCCTTTATGTGGTGTCGCTCAAACGCCCGACTGCGGCATGCTTGTTATTTAATTATTCTTTATAAGCCCTTTATGTGGTGTCGCTCAGACGCCCGACCGCGGCATTGTTAATTCATTTGTACCCTTTCGAGGAGTTATTTCAGACACTCGATCAGTGCATTCTATTTCTACTCTCGTATTGCATGTTCATATTTTTCCTGCATGCGTGCATCACGGTTTTCGCTTATGTCGTGACACACGTTGTCATCATAAAATATTTCGGAGCATGATTACCCCCTTGTTATATTATACCCGTGTTCTTGATGTTTGCGAGTACATTCAAACGTACTCACTGGCTTGTCCCTGGCTATTGTCTTGGCCAGATTTCTTGCGTGGAGAAGAGCGTTACGACGACAGCCCCGGAACCCATGTAAAGGTGATAGCAGCCTCGCGAAGATAGGAGTTATCCAGGTCAGCTGTTCTTGTGGGAAATGGAGTCCCATAGACGCAGATGAACCACAAACCGCTTCCGCCATCAACCACTAGAAACCAAGTGTTGTACTCCTAGGCCACAATGGTCTTGTACTACATATTTTGTACTTTGCTTGGAATTCTTGTATCAAGTTGGTGCCTCATCAGCTAACAGTAATCCTGGGGCTGGTGAGCACAAAGGCCGTTTTCTGGGAAATTAATATCCCGAAAAACCCGGTCGTGACATAACATGACCTCTAGAACAGGATTAATGTACCAATCTGATGCGGATCTCACCCTGGTTGACCTACGAGGTTCGGTAGTAACTTGATCTTAAGTTACATAATCGTCATCATTAGCTTCCTCACTAATTGGTGGAGTCACAGGAACAGATTTCTGTGATGAATTACTTTCCAATAAGGGAGCAGGTACAGTTACCTCATCAAGTTCTACTTTCCTCCCACTCACTTCTTTCAAGAGAAACTCCTTCTCTAGAAAGGATCCATTCTTAGCAACGAATGTCTTGCCTTCGGATCTGTGATAGAAGGTGTACCCAATTGTATCCTTTGGGTATCCTATGAAGACACATTTCTCTGATTTGGGTTTGAGCTTATCAGGATGAAATTTTTCACATAAGCATCGCAACCCCAAACTTTAAGAAACGACAACTTTGGTTTCTTGCCAAATTACACAGTTCATATGGTGTCGTCTCAACGGATTTATATGGTGCCCTATTTAACATGAATGCAACTGTCTCTAATGCATAACCCCAAAAACGATACTGGTAAATCGGTAAGAGACATCATAGATTGCACCATATCTAATAAAGTACGGTTACGATGTTCGGACACACCATTACGCTGTGGTGTTCCGGGTGGCGTGAGTTGCGAAACTATTCCGCATTGTTTCAAATGAAGACCAAACTCGTAACTCAAATATTCTCCTCCACGATCAGATTGTAGAAACTTTATTTTCTTGTTACGATGATTTTCCACTTAACTCTGAAATTCTTTGAACTTTTCAAATGTTTCAGACTTATGTTTCATCAAGTAGATATACCCATATCTGCTCAAATCATATGTGAAGGTGAGAAAATAACGATACTTGCCGCGAGCCTTAACACTCATCGGACCGCATACATCAGTATGTATTATTTCCAATAAGTCAGTTGCTCGCTCCATTGTTTCGGAGAACGGAGTCTTAGTCATCTTGCCCATGAGGCATGGTTCGCAAGTACCATGTGATTCATAATCAAGTGATTCCAAAAGTCCATCAGAATGGAGTTTCTTCATGCGCTTTACACCAATATGACCCAAATGGCAGTGCCACAAATAAGTTGCACTATCATTATTAACTTTGCATCTTTTGGCTTCAATGTTATGAATATGTGTATCACTACGATCGAGATCCAACAAACCATTTTCATTGGGTGTATGACCATAGAAGGTTTTATTCATGTAAACAGAACAACAATTATTCTCTAACTTAAATGAATAACCGTTTTGCAATAAACATGATCAAATCATATTCATGCTCAACGCAAACACCAAATAACACTTATTTAGGTTCAACACTAATCCCGAAAGTATAGGAAGTGTGCGATAATGATCATATCAATCTTGGAACTACTTCCAACACACATCGCCACCTTGCCCTTAACTAGTTTATGTTCATTCTGCAACTCCCATTTCGAGTTACTACTCTTAGCAACTGAACCAGTATCAAATGTCGAGGGGTTTCTACGAACACTAGTAAAATACACATCAATAATCTGTATATCAAATATACCTTTGTTCACTTTGCCATCCTTCTTATCCCCCAAATACTTGGGGCAGTTCCGCTTCCAGTGACCAGTCCCTTTGCAGTAGAAGCACTTAGTCTTAGGCTTAGGTCTAGACTTGGGCTTCTTCACTTGAGCAGCAACTTGCTTGTGGTTCTTCTTGAAGTTCCCCTTCTTCCCTTTGCCCTTTTTCCTGAAACTAGTGGTCTTGTCAACCATCAACACTTGATGCTTTTCTTGATTTCTACCTTCGTCGATTTCATCATCACGAAGAGCTTGGGAATCGTTTCCGTTATCCCTTGCATATTATAGTTCATCACGAAGTTCTAGTAACCTGGTGATAGTGACTAGAGAACTCTGTCAATCACTATATTATCTGAAAGATTAACTCCCACTTGATTCAAGTGATTGTAGTACTCAGACATTCTGAGCACATGCTTACTAGCTGAGCTATTCTCCTCCATCTTGTAGGCAAAGTACTTGTCAAAGGTCTCATACCTTTCGACATGGGCATGAGTTTGAAATACTAATTTCAACTCTTGGAACATCTCATATGCTCCGTGGCATTTCAAAAACGTCTTTGAAGCCCCGATTCTAAGCTGTAAAGGATGGTGCACTAAACTATCAAGTAGTCATCATATCGAGTTTGCCAAACGTTCATAACGTCTGCATCTGTTCCTGCAATCGGTCTGTCACCTAGCGGTGCATCAAGGACATAATTCTTCTATGCAGCAATGAGGATAATCCTCAGATCACGGATCCAATCCGCATCATTCCTACTAACATCTTTCAACTTAGTTTTCTCTAGGAACATATCAAAAATAAAACAGGGGAGCTACACGCGAGCTATTGATCTACAACATAGAAATGCTAATACTACCAGGACTAAGTTCATGATAAATTAAAGTTCAATTAATCATATTACTTAAGAACTCCCACTTAGATAGACATCCCTCTAATCATCTAAGTGATCATGTGATCCATATCAACTAAACCATGTCCGATCATCACGTGAGATGGAGTAGTTTTCAATGGTGAACATCACTATGTTGATCATATCTTCTATATGATTCACGCTCGACCTTTCGGTCTCAGTGTTCCGAGGCCATATCTTCATATGCTAGGCTCATCAAGTTTACCTGAGTATTCCGTGTGTGCAAAACTGTCTTGCACCCATTGTATTTGAACGTAGAGCTTATCACACCCGATCATCACGTGGTGTCTCAGCACGAAGAACTTTCACAACGGTGCATACTCACGGAGAACACTTATACCTTGAAATTTAGTGAGAGATCATCTTATAATGCTACCGTCGATCTAAGCAAAATAGGATGCATAAAAGATAAACATCACATGCAATCAATATAAGTGATATGATATGGCCATCATCATCTGGTGCCTTTGATCTCCATCTCGAAAGCACCGTCATGATCACCATCGTCACCGGCGCGACACCTAGATCTCCATCGTAGCATCGTTGTCGTCTCGCCAACTATTGCTTCTACGACTATCGCTACCGCTTAGTGATAAAGTAAAGCAATTACAGGGCGATTGCATTGCATGCAATAAAGTGACAACCATATGGCTCCTGCCAGTTGTCCATAGCTCCGTTACAAAACATGGTCATCTCATACAATAAATATAGCATCATGTTTTGACCATATCACATCACAACATGCCCTGCAAAAACAAGTTAGACGTCCTCTACTTTGTTGTTGCAAGTTTTACGTGGCTGCTACGGGCTGAGCAAGAACCGTTCTTACCTACGCATCAAAACCACAACGATAGTTCGTCAAGTTAGTGATGTTTTAACCTTCTCAAGGACCGGGCGTAGCCATACTCGGTTAGACTAAAGTTGGAGAAACTGACACCCGCCAGCCACCTTTGTGCAAAGCACGTCGGTAGAACCAGTCTCGTGTAAGCGTACGCGTAATGTCAGTCCAGGCCGCTTCATCCAACAATACCGCTGAACCAAAGTATGACATGCTGGTAAGCAGTATGACATGTATCGCCCACAACTCACTTGTGTTCTACTCGTGCATATAACATCTACGCATATAACCTGGCTCGGATGCCACTGTTGGGGAACGTAGTAATTTCAAAAATTTCCTATGCACACGCAAGATCATGGTGATGCATAGCAACGAGTGGGGAGAGTGTTGTCTACGTACCCTCGTAGACCATAAGCGGAAGCGTTTATCAACGCGGTTGATGTAGTCGTACACCTTCACGATCCGTCCCGATCAAGTACCGAACGTACGGCACCTCCACGTTCAGCACACGTTCAGCTCGATGACGGCCTCGCCTTCTTGATCCAGCAAGAGGGGCGAAGTAGTAGATGAGTTCCGGTAGCACGACGGCGTGGTGATGGTGTTGGTGAAGAACAATCTCCGCAGGGCTTCGCCTAAGCACTAAGAAAACTATGACAGAGGATAAACTAGAGGGGACGGGGTTGCCGGCACACGGCTTGGTGTTCCTTGATGTGTCTTGGGTGCTAGCCCTACCCCTCTATTTATATGTTGAGCCCTGGGGTCGAAACTTGGAGTAAAAGCCTCCTCAAAGTCGGTTTTGCCCGAAAGGTAAGAGTCCTTCTTGGACTCCAGGGCTAGACGCCTGGGTTCCCGGCGTCTACCCCCTAGACGCCAGGGTTCCTGGCGTCTAGCCTCTGGTCTCCGCAAAACTTCCTTTTGCACCTTCCAAAAGCCTTGTGGGATTTCCCCTTTGGCCCAAATAAAGTGTTCTCGTACCCAAACATTTCAGGAAACATCCGGAACCCCTTCCGATGAATTCCGGAACCCTTCCGGAGACCAAACACTATTATCCCATATATCAATCTTTATCTGCGGACCATTCCGGAGTTCCTCGTCATGTCCGTGATCTTATCTGGAACTCCGAACAACATTCGGTTACCAACATACATAACTCATAAATACTATATTGTCAACGAACGTTAAGCGTGCGGACCCTACGGGTTCGAGAACTATGTAGACATGACCGAGACATCTCTCTGGTCAATAACCAATAGCGGAACCTGGATGCCCATATTGGCTCCTACATATTCTATGAAGATCTTTATCGGTCGAACCGCATAACAACATACGTTGTTCCCTTTGTCATCGATATGTTACTTGCCCGAGGTTCGATCATCGGTATCTCAATACCTAGTTCAATCTCGTTACCGGCAAGTCTCTTTGCTCGTTCCGTAATACATCATCCCGCAACTAACTCATTAGTTACAATGCTTGCAAGGCTTATAGTGATGTGTATTACCGAGTGGGCCCAGAGATACCTCTCCAACAATCGGAGTGACAAATTCTAATCTCGAAATACGCCAACTCAACAAGTACCTTCGGAGACACCTGTAGAGCACCTTTATAATCACCCGGTTACGTTGTGATGTTTGGTAGCACACAAAGTGTTCCTCCGGTAAACGGGAGTTGCATAATCTCATAGTCATAGGAACATGTATAAGTCATGAAGAAAGCAATAGCAACATACTAAACGATCAAGTGCTAAGCTAACGGAATGGGTCAAGTCAATCACATCATTCTCCTAATGTTGTGATCCCGTTAATCAAATGACAACTCATGTCTATGGCTAGGAAACATAACCATCTTTGATCAACGAGCTAGTCAAGTAGAGGCGTACTAGTGACACTCTGTTTGTCTATGTATTCACACATGTATCATGTTTCTGGTTAATACAATTCTAGCATGAATAATAAACATTTATCATGATATAAGGAAATAAATAATAACTTTATTATTGCCTCTAGGGCACATTTCCTTCATATGGTACCGGCGAAAGTTGCGCGGTACTAGAGAGGCTAGCAATGGCGGAAAGGTGAGAGTGTGTACAATCCATGGACTCAACATTAGTCATAAAGAGCTCACATACTTACTGCAAAAATATATTAGTCATCGAAACAAAGTACTACGCGCATGCTCCTAGGGGGATAGATTGGTAGGAAAAGACCATCGCTCGTCCCCGACCGCAACTCATAAGGAAGACAATCAAAAAAACATCTCATGATCCAACTTCGTTACATAACGGTTCACCATACGTGCATGCTACGGGACTCACAAACTTTAACACAAGTATTTATCAAAGTCAAAACTACTCACTAGCATGACTCTAATATCACCATCTTCATATCTCAAGACAATCATTAGGAATCAAACTTCTCATAGTATTCAATGCACTTTATATGAAAGTTTTTATTATATCCCTCTTGGATGCCTATCATATTAGGACTAATTTTATAACCAAAGCAAATTACCATGCTGTTCTAAAGACTCTAAAAATTATATAATTGAAGTGCAAGAGTTTATCAATTTCTATAAAATAAAATCACCGCCGTGCTCTAAAAAATATAAGTGAAGCACTAGAGCAAATTTTCCTAGCTCAAAAGATATAAGTGAAGCACATAGAGCATTCTAATAAATCACGATTCATGCGTGTCTATCTCAAAAGGTGTGTACAGCAATGATGATTGTGGCAAACTAAAAAGCAATGACTCAAATCATACAAGAAGCTCCAAGCAAAACACATATCATGTGGTGAATAAAAATATAGCCTCAAGTAAAGTTACCGATAGACGAAGACGAAAGAGGGGATGCCTTCGGGGGCATCCCCAAGCTTAGGCTCTTGGTTGTCCTTGAATATTACCTTGGGGTGCCTTGGGCATCCCCAAGCTTAGGCTCTTGTCACTCCTTATTCCATAGTCCATCAAATCCTTACCCAAAACTTGAAAACTTCACAACACAAAACTTCAACAGAAAATCTCGTAAGCTCCGTTAGTATAAGAAAATAAATCACCACTTTTGGTACTATTGTGAACTCATTCTTTATTTATATTGGTGTAATATCTACTATATTCCAACTTTTACATGGTTCATACCCCCCGATACTAGCCATAGATGCATCAAAATAGGCAAACAACACGCGAAAAACAGAATCTGTCAAAAACAGAACAGTCTATAGCAATCTGGAAATTTTGAATACTTCTGTAACTCCAAAAATCCTGAGAAATTAGGAAGTCCTAAGAAATTTGTTTATTAATCTTCTGCAATAATCAACTGAAAAGCACGTTCCTGTGATTTATGAAAATTATTTTCGTGCGTGCAAAAGTTTCTGTTTTTCAGCAAGATCAAATCAACTATCACCGTAAGCTATCCCAAAGGTCTTACTTGGCACAAACACTAATTAAAACACAAAACCACATCTAACCAGAGGCTAGATGATTTATTCAAAGCAAAACAGGACCTAAAAAGCAAAAGCAAAAATAAAATTGGGTTGCCTCCCAACAAGCGCTATTGTTTAACGCCCCTAGCTAGGCATAAAAACATGAATAGATCCAAGTATTATCATCTTTGGCATTCAATTCTTCAATTACACACTTATGATTCTTAGGAGATTCTTTGATTTTATAAATGGTCAAACTCCAAGGCAAGAAATCAAGAAATTCATTCGTGACAATAGGTTCCTTAATAATGTCGAAAAAATTGGGGTGAACACTAATTGATTTGAGATCTTCATTGTTCTTACTAAAAGATTCACCCTTATTTTTAGGAACATAAGTAAACTTGGCAATCTTAGTAGGAGGAAGGTTTGGAGTAGTTTTAACGGAGGAAAAAGCAGAAGCCAAGTTGGTAATAATATCTTCTAGTTTGCCAATTCTAGTAGAATCTTGATCCATCTTTTCATTAACTATGGGTTCCTTTTCTCTAAGATTATTTAGAGTAACTCCTACCTTAGATCCATATTGAGTAATCTGATTATGAATCTTTTTATCCAAATTTTCAATCAACTCAACGGTAGCAATTTTATTTTCAATAATATCCAACCTTTGCATTACATGTTCCAAGGTTAAAACAGTTCCATTAACCAAAAGAGGTGGTGGGCCTAGCAAATCTATCATGGCACTATAAGAATCGAAAGTATGGCTCCCAAGAAATTTCGCCCAGTAATGGTATCCAGAACATATCTATTCCAAGGAGTAATGCCTACGTAAAAATTGCGAAGAAGAACGGAAGTAGATTGCTTTCGAGTAGATCTATTTTGAGCATTGCAAATTCTATACCAAGCATCTTTTAAATTCTCTCCTTCCATTTGTTTGAGGTTGAGAACCTCATTATCAGGAGTGCTAACAAGGATAGGAGGACTAGCCATGGAAGCGAGAAAGGCCAATGGAAGAGGAGCGAAGAAAAGGTAAATCTTTTCGAAAATCGTTTTAGAAGTGGGGGAAAGGAAAACGAGAGGCGAATGGCAAATAATGTAATGCGAGGGATGAGAGTTTATGATGGGTACTTGGTATGTCTTGGCTTGGCGTAGATCTACGGCGCCAGAAATCCTTCTTGCTACATCTTGAGCTTGCGTTGGTTTTTCCCTTGAAGAGGAAAGGGTGATGCGGCAAAGTAGCGTAAGTATTTCCCTCAGTTTTGAGAACCAAGGTATCAATCCAGTAGGAGACAATGCGACAAGCCACCGAATACCTGCACAAACAAACACCAACTTGCAACCAACGCGACAAAGGGGTTGTCAATCCCTTCACGGTTATTCGCAAAGTGAGATTTGATAGAGATGGATAAACGGTAAAGTAATATTTTTGATATTTTTGGTTTATGGAACGAAAAGTAAAAGATTGTAAAGTAAGGGAAAGGCGACAGAAATTGGCTTGTTGACGGGAAACTAATATGTTGTAAAATAGACCCGGGGCCATAGGTTTCACTAGAGGCTTCTCTCGAGATAGAATTTATTACGGTGGGTGAACAAATTACTGCCGATCAATTGATAGAAAAGCGCAAAGTTATGACGGTATCTAAGGCAATGATCATGAATATAGGCATCACGTTCGTGTCAAGTAGACCGAAACGATTCTGCATCTACTACTATTACTCCACACATCGACCGCTATCCAGCATGCATCTAGAGTATTAAGTTCATAAAGAACGGAGTAACGCTTTAAGCAAGATGACATGATGTAGAGGAATTAACTCAAGCAATATGATGAAAACCCCATCTTTTTATCCTCGATGGCAACAATACAATACGTGCCTTGCTGCCCCTACTATCACTGGGAAAGGACACCACAAGATTGAACCCAAAGCTAAGCACTTCTCCCATTGCAAGAAAAACCAATCTAGTTGGCCAAACCAAATTGATAGTTCGAAGAGACTTGCAAAGATATCAAATCATGCATATAAGAATTCAGAGAATATTCAAATAATATTCATAGATAAGCTAATCATAAATCCACAATTCATCGGATCTCGGCAAACACACCGCAAAAGAGTATTACATCGAATAGATCTCCAAGAACAACTTTGTATTGAGAATCAAAGAGAGAGAAAAAGCCATCTAGCTACTAGCTATGGACCCGTAGGTCTAAAGTAAACTACTCACGCTTCATCGGAGAGGCAATGGTGTTGATGTAGAAACCCTCCGTGATCGAATCCCCCTCTGGCAGGATGCCGAAAAAGGCCCCAAGATGGGATCTCACGGGTACAGAAGGTTGCGGCGGTGGAAAAGTGGCTTCGTGGCTCCCCTGCATGTTTTGGGGGTATAAGAGTATATATAGGAGGAAGATCTAGGTCAGGGGGTCTACAAGGGACCCACAAGGTTGGGGGCGCGCCCTCCACCCTTATGGCCGCCTCGTGGCTCTTCTGACTTGCACTCCAAATCTCCTGGGTGTCTTCTGGTCCAAGAAAAATCATCGCAGAAGTTTGCTACCTCTTGAGCACTGCGTTGGTTTTCCCTTGAAGAGGAAAGGGTGATGCAGTAAAGTAGCGTAAGTATTTCCCTCAATTTTTGAGAACCAAGGTATCAATCTAGTAGGAGATCACGCTCGAGTCCCACGCACCTACACAAACAAATAAGAACCTCGCAACCAACGCGGTAAAGGGGTTGTCAATCCCTTCACGGTCACTTACGAGAGTGAGATCTGATAGATATGATAAGATAATATTTTTGGTATTTTTATGATAAAGAGAAATAAAGATGCAAAGTAAAATAAACGGCAATAAAAATAGCTAAGTGTTGGAAGATTAATATGATGGAAGATAGATCCGGGGGCCATAGGTTTCACTAGTGGCTTCTCTCAAGAGCATAAGTATTATGGTGGGTAAACGAATTACTGTCGAGCAATTGATAGAATTGAGCATAGTTATGAGAATATCTAGGTATGATCATGTATATAGGCATCACGTCCGTGAAAAGTAGACCGAAACGATTCTGCATCTACTACTATTACTCCACACATCGACCGCTATCCAGCATGCATCTAGAGTATTAAGTTCATAAGAACAGAGTAATGCTTTAAGTAAGATGACATGATGTAGAGGGATAAACTCATGCAATATGATATAAACCCCATCATTTTATCCTCTATGGCAACAATACAATACGTGCCTTGCTGCCCCTGCTGTCACTGGGAAAGGACACCGCAAGATTGAACCCAAAGCTAAGCACTTCTCCCATTGCAAGAAAGATCAATCTAGTAGGCCAAACCAAACTGATAATTCGAAGAGACTTGCAAAGATAACCAATCATACATAAAAGAATTTAGAGGAGATTCAAATATTGTTCATAGATAATCTTGATCATAAACCCACAATTCATCGGATCTCGACAAACACACCGCAAAAGAAGATTACATCGAATAGATCTCCAAGAAGATCAAGGAGAACTTTGTATTGAGATCCAAAGAGAGAGAAGAAGCCATCTAGCTAATAACTATGGACCCGAAGGTCTGAGGTAAACTACTCACACATCATCGGAGAGGCTATGGTGTTGATGTAGAAGCCCTCCATGATCAATGCCCCCTTCGGCGGAGCGCCGGAAAAGGCCCCAAGATGGGATCTCACGGGTACAGAAGGTTGCGGCCATGGAAATAGGGTTTTGGCTCCGTCTCTGATGGTTTGGGGGTACGTAGGTATATATAGGAGGAAGAAGTACGTCGGTGGAGCAACGACGGGCCCACGATGGTGGAGGGCGCGCCCCCCTGCCTCGTGCCTTCCTTGTTGATTGCTTTACGTAGACTACAAGTCCTCTGGATCACGTTTGTTCCGAAAATCACATTCCCGAAGGTTTCATTCCGTTTGGAGTCCGTTTGATATCCTTTTCCTTCGAAACACTGAAATAGGCAAAAAACAGCAATTTGGCTGGGCCTTCGGTTAATAGGTTATTCCCAAAAATAATATAAAAGTGTATAATAAAGCCCATTAAACATCCAAAACAGAATATAATATAGCATGGAACAATCTAAAATTATAGATACGTTGGAGACGTATCAAGCATCCCCAAGCTTAATTCGTGCTCGTCCTCGAGTAGGTTAATGATAAAAACAGAATTTTTGATGTGGAATGCTACCTAGCATAATTTTCAATGTAATTCTCTTATTTGTGGTATGAATATTCAAATCCGAAAGATTATAGACAAAAGTTTAATATTGACATAAAAATAATAATACTTCAAGCATACTAACTAAGCAATTATGTCTTCTCAAAATAACATGGTCAAAGAAAGTTATCCCTACAAAATCATATAGTCTGGCTATGCTCTATCTTCACCACACAAAATATTTAAATCATGCACAACCCCGATGACAAGCCAAGCAATTGTTTCATACTTTTGGTGTTCTCAAACTTTTTCAATCTTCACGCAATACATGAGCGTGATCCATGGACATAGCACTATATGTGGAATAGAATGGTGGTTGTGGGGAAGACAAAAAAGGAGAAGATAGTCTCACATCAACTAGGCGTATCAACGGGCTATGGAGATGCCCATCAATAGATATCAATGTGAGTGAGTAGGGATTGCCATGCAACGGATGCACTAGAGCTATAAGTGTATGAAAGCTCAACAAAAGAAACTAAGTGGGTGTGCATCCAACTCGCTTGCTCATGAAGACCTAGGGCATTTTGAGGAAGCCCATCATTGGAATATACAAGCCAAGTTATATAATGAAAAATTCCCACTAGTATAAGAAAGTGATATCATAGGAGAATCTCTATCATGAAGATCATGGTGCTACTTTGAAGCACAAGTGTGGAAAAAGGATAGTAGCATTGTCCCTTCTCTCTTTTTCTCTCATTTTTTTAATTTATTTGGGCCTTTTATCTCTCTCTTTTTATGTCCTTTTTTTCATCCGGAGTCTCATCCCGACTTGTGGGGGAATCATAGTCTCCATCATTCTTTCCTGACTTGGGACAATGCTCTAATAATGATGATCATCACACTTTTATTTACTTTACAACTCAAGAATTACAACTCAAAACTTAGAACAAAATATGACTCTATGTGAATGCCTTCGGCGGTGTACCGGGATATGCAATGAATCAAGAGTGACATGTATGAAAGAATTATGAACGGTGGCTTTGCCACAAATACGATGTCAACTACATGATCATGCAAAGCAATATGACAATGATGGAACGTGTCATAGTAACGGAACGGTGGTAAGTTGCATGGAAATATATCTCGGAATGGCTATGGAAATGCCATGATAGGTAGGTATGGTGGCTTTTTTGAGGAAGGTATATGGTGGATGTATGATACCAGCGAAAAGTGTGCGGTATTAGAGAGGCTAGCAATGGTGGAAGGATGAGAGTGCGTATAATCCATGGACTCAACATTAGTCATAAAGAACTCATATACTAGTTGCAAAAATCTACAAGTTATAAAAGCAAAGTTTTAAGCGCATGCTCCTAGGGGGATAGATTGGTAGGAAAAGACCATCGCTCATCCCCGACCGCCACTCATAAGGAAGACAATAAATAAATAAATCATGCTCCGACTTCATCACATAACGGTTCACCATACGTGCATGCTACGGGAATCACAAACTTTAACACAAGTATTTCTCAAATTCACAACTACTCAACTAGCATGACTCTAATATCACCATCTTCATATCTCAAAACAATTATCAAGCATCAAACTTCTCATAGTATTCAACACACTCATAAGATTTTTTTTTTACTAATCTTGGATGCCTATCATATTAGGACTAATTTTTATGATTAAAGCAAATTACCATGCTGTTTTGTAGGACTCTAAAATTAATATAAGTGAAGCATGAGAGAACAAAAGTTTCTATAAAACAAAACCACCGTCGTGCTCTAAAAGATATAAGTGAAGCACTAGAGCAAAAACTATATAGCTCAAAAGATATAAGTGAAGCACATAGAGTATTCTAATAAATTCCAAATCATGTGTGTCTCTCTCAAAAGGTGTGTACAGCAAGGATGATTATGGTAAACTAAAAAGCAAATACTCAAATCATACAAGACGCTCCAAGCAAAACACATATCATGTGGTGAATAAAAATATAGCTCCAAGTAAAGTTACCGATGGACGAAGACGAAAGAGGGGATGCCTTCCGGGGCATCCCCAAGCTTTGGCTTTTTGTGTCCTTAGATTATCTTGGGGTGCCATGGGAATCCCCAAGCTTAGGCTCTTGCCACTCCTTGTTCCATAATCCATCAAATCTTTTACCCAAAACTTGAAAACTTCACAACACAAAACTTAACAGAAAATCTCGTGAGCTCCGTTAGCGAAAGAAAACAAAACACCACTTCAAGGTACTTTATTGAACTCATTATTTATTTATATTGGCGTTAAACCCACTGTATTCCAACTTCTCTATGGTTTATAAACAATTTTACTAGCCATAGATTCATCAAAATAAGCAAACAACACACGAAAAACAGAATCTGTCAAAAACAGAACAGTCTGTAGTAATCTGTAACTAACGCAAACTTCTGGACTCAGAAAAATCTACCAAAATAGTACGACCTAGACAATTTGTTTATTGAACTACTGCAATTGGAATCAGTATTTTATCACGTTCTGGTGAGTTTAAACAATTGTTTTTGTGAACAGAAAGTTTCTGGAATTTTCAGCAAGATCAAATAACTATCATCCAAGAAGATCCTATAGGATTAACTTGGCACAAACACTAATTAAAACATAAAAAAATCTAACCAGAGGCTAGATAAAATATTTATTCCTACGCAGAAGCAAAAAGAAAAAAAAACTAAAATAAAATTGGGTTGCCTCCCAACAAGCGCTATCGTTTAACGCCCCTAGCTAGGCATAAAAGCAAGGATAGATCTAGGTATTGCCATCTTTGGTAGGCAATCCATAAGTAACTCTCATAATAGATTCATATGGTAATTTTATTTTCTTTCCAGGAAAGTGTTCCATACCTTTCCTTAATGGAAATTCGAATCTAATATTCCCTTCCTTCATATCAACAATTGCACCAATCGTTCTAAGGAAAGGTCTACCAAGAATAATAGGACATGAAGGATTGCAATCTATGTCAAGAACAATGAAATATACGGGCACATAGTTCCTATTTGCAACAATAAGAACATCATTAATTCTTCCCATAGGTTTCTTAATAGTGGAATCCGCAAGGTGCAAGTTTAAAGAACATTCATCAAATTCACGGAATCCTAGCAAATCACACAAAGTTTTTGGAATCGTGGAAACACTAGCACCCAAATCACACAAAGCATAGCATTCATGATCTTTAATTCTAATTTTAATAGTAGGTTCCCACTCATCATAAAGTTTTCTAGAGATAGAAACTTCCAACTCAAGTTTTTCTTCATAAGATTGCATTTAAGCATCAACGATATGTTTGGCAAAAGCTTTATTTTGACTGTAAGCATGAGGAGAATTTAGCACGGATTGCAACAAGGAAATACAATCTATCAAAGAGAAATTATCATAATTAAATTCCTTGAAATCCAAAATAGTGGGTTCATTAATATCTAACAGTTTTGATCTCTTCAATCCCACTTTTACCAATTTTTGCATCAAGATCTAAAAACTCCGAATTTTTAGGACGCCTTCTAGGTAAAGGTGACTCATCTCCAGTCCCATCATTATCAAGATTCATATTGCAAAACAAAGATTTAATAGGAGACACATCAATAACTTTTAGATCTTCATCTTTATTTTCATAGAAATTTTCCGGCTTAGCGGCCATCTTATTAACTAAGGTGGCCTGCTTATCCGAAACTTCAGCTATTAATTTTTCAAGATGAGCAATCTGAGATTTCAAACCATAAAATTCTTTGGACATATCATCGAGCTCTTTATTCATATAACCCATAAAACTTTTTTGTTCCTTAAGCTCGTTCCTAAAGAAATTATTATGCTCAAATTGTAAAGTCATAAAACTCCTGACATTGCTTTCGATCTCTTCTAACCTTTTAAGGTGAAGATCACCAAATCTAGGTAGAGCCATCATGACAAGCAAGCAATCCAACACACAAGCAAACAAGAAGCAAGCGAAAAAGAGGCAAACAGAAAAGAGAGGGCGAATAAAACGGCAATGGTGAAGTGGGGGAGAGGAAAACGAGAGGCAAATGGCAAATAATGTAATGCAAGGGATAAGAGTTTGTGATGGGTACTTGGTATGTCTTGACTTGTGCGTACACTCGACAACGACACCAAAAATGGCTTGTTGTTGGGAGTCAAATCTTGACTTGACTTGGCGTGAATCTCCCCGGCAACGGCGCCAGAATCCCTTCTTGCTACCTCTTGAGCACTGCGTTGGTTTTCCCTTGAAGAGGAAAGGGTGATGAAGTAAAGTAGCGTAAGTATTTCCCTCAGTTTTTGAGAACCAAGGTATCAATCCAGTAGGAGATCACGCTCGAGTCCCACGCACCTACACAAACAAATAAGAACCTCGCAACCAACGCGATAAAGGGGTTGTCAATCCCTTCACGGTCACTTACGAGAGTGAGATCTGATAGATATGATAAGATAATATTTTTTGTATTTTTATGATAAAGAGAAATAAAGATGCAAAGTAAAATAAACGGCAATAAAAATAGCTAAGTGTTGGAAGATTAATATGATGGAAGATAGACCCGGGGGCCATAGGTTTCACTAGTGGCTTCTCTCAAGAGCATAATTATTACGGTGGGTAAACGAATTACTGTCGAGCAATTGGTAGAATTGAGCATAGTTATGAGAATATCTAGGTATGATCATGTATATAGGCATCACGTCCGTAACAAGTAGACCGAAACGATTCTGCATCTACTACTATTACTCCACACATCGACCGCTATCCAGCATGCATCTAGAGTATTAAGTTCATAAGAACATAGTAATGCTTTAAGTAAGATGACATGATGTAGAGGGATAAACTCATGCAATATGATATAAACCCCATCTTTTTATCCTCGATGGCAACAATACAATACATGCCTTGCTGCCCCTGTTTTCACTGGGAAAGGACACCGCAAGATTGAACCCAAAGCTAAGCACTTCTCCCATTGCAAGAAAGATCAATCTAGTAGGCCAAACCAAACTGATAATAACGAAGAGACTTGCAAAGATAACCAATCATACATAAAAGAATTCAGAGGAGATTCAAATATTGTTCATAGATAATCTTGATCATAAACCCACAATTCATCGGATCTCGACAAACACACCGCAAAAGAAGATTACATCGAATAGATCTCCAAGAAGATCGAGGAGAACTTTGTATTGAGATCCAAAGAGAGAGAAGAAGCCATCTAGCTAATAACTATGGACCGGAAGGTCTAAGGTAAACTACTCACACATCATCGGAGAGGCTATGGTGTTGATGTAGAAGCCCTCCGTGATCAATGTCCCCTCCGGCGGAGCGCCGGAAAAGGCCCCAAGATGGGATCTCACGGGTACAGAAGGTTGTGGCCGTGGAAATAGGGTTTTGGCTCCGTCTCTGATGGTTTGGGGGTACGTAGGTATATATAGGAGGAAGAAGTACGTTGGTGGAGCAACGGGGGGCCCACCACTACAAAAAAAATACACTTCCGTGATGATACGTGTTTGTCACAGTAGGTCGCATTTTCTGTCATGCATGTACATCCATGAAAAATTTATGACAGAATCAAGATAGTCATACCTGTGCTGCCGTAGAAGTGTTCCATGACATTGCCAAAATTATCATCACAGAAGTGTCCACTTCCATGACGATAAATCGCGCGTCACAGAAGTGCTTTCGTCAAGGGTGACCAACACGTGGCATCCACCGTAACGGAACGCCGTTAAGCTATCGGGTCGGGTTTTGGATCCGATAACCCATTAACAGCCCCGACCAATGGGGATTTTCCACGTGTAAAATCATCATTGGCTGGACGAAACACGTGTCGACTCATCGTTGGGACAGATGTCATCCACTCATTGGACGGAAGGCGCCTATGATACGTCGACACGTGGCATGGCCCAACAGAGGCCCATTCCTGTGAAAAGGCCGTCCCGTTTGACTTGGTCAAAAGGTGGCGGGCCGGCCCATGGAAAGCCTGTTAACGGCATGTTCGCATATAGGCCATTTACAGCCCGCTAACCCAAGGCCCGTTACGCCCTATCCGAATTAGGCCCAGTAGCATCATCTGGGCCATCCAATATGATTCCAGCCCATTTTCACTTCTGGCGCATGTATGGCCCATGACGTCTTTCGGCCCATATGAGGCCCTATGTAACTCTTGGCCTATTAACGGCCCGTGGTGAAACTGGCCCGTAATGAACAGTGTATCACTTTACACCCATTAACGGCCCGTGGTGAAACTGGCCCGTAATGAACAGTGTATCACTTTATTCCCATTAACGGCCCGTTATTCCGTTGGGCCGTTTCCAGCCCATGTTATCTTTCGGCCTTCTCAGAGCCCATTTATTCTTGGGCTCATTTCCAGCATTCGTTTACTTACGGCCTGTTACTGTCATTTTCTACTTGTGGCCCAAATTCAGCCCGTGGTTACAGTTGGCCCGTTTGTGGTCCGTTAATATGTTGGGTCATTTTCATAGCGTCATCAAATATGGCCTATTAACGATGGCCCGTTATGGTCGGCCCATGAACGGACGATTCCAAGTCTAGCCCGTTTACGGCCATAATGCGGTCTGTTTGGCCCATGTTTGGCCAATCAATCATACGGCCCGTATAAGGCCCATTGATGATACGGCCCGCAGAAGGCCCATTGTTTCTACGGCCCGTAGAAGGCCCATTGTTTCTACGGCCCGTAGAAGGCCCACTGTTTCTACGGCCAGTAGGAGGCCCAGTGTCACTACAGTAAATATTAGCCCATGGTTATTGTGGCCTAGTTTTAAAAAATAGGTTATTGCAGCCACTAGCTAACCGCGGAAAAAGAACCGCAATGACTACAAGCAAACAAATAAACAAGACAACAAGGAAATAATTAAGCAAGCAACTAACGCTAGGCTATCACGGCTATTACACATATTACATCCACTGGGCATCAAAGTTCGCCACCAGTGCAAATATAGGGAACAAAGCAGCATATCATATACACTGGTTGTCAAAGTTGGCGACCAGCGCAAATAAATGTCGCGGCAAAACAAATCCAGAACTGAAACCATTTCAAAAGATCTCAAGAAACAATATCCTGGGTACCCATAATGCTGGCAAGATGCTTAGCAAGCTTATTAACTTTCTCTTGTTTGGCGCTTAAATCCTCCAGCGCTTGTTGTTGCACCAGAAAATATGCATCTGAATTCTGCAGGGACTTCCTCAGTCCTTCAGCTTCCTGTCGCAGCACATCTGATCGATGTCTTTCAACTTGAAGTTGAGACTCAAGAAGACGAACTGATTCAGGCAGCGAGTTCGAAGAGCTTGTGCCAGCAGTAGTGGCCAGTAACTCGAACACTACATCAAGACAGGACTTTTGGGTTCCCTCACTGTCGTCAAGATAGTTTTTATCAGCTTTCTTGGAGACCAACAGGGATGTCTCACTATCTTGAACCTTATCTGCATTACTTCCTTTACCATTGGATAACGCGGTACTGTTCTCCAATATTTTGTCCGCATTCTAAAAGAGAAACAAGCAGACACATCACATGTTTACCATGTTGTATATGAAAATCATTTTGGTAAATGAGTCCAGTAGTAAAGTGGACAGGATAACAGCATGAAACAAACATATATCTATGTACCATGGTCACTTTATGGTCTATATCATTCTAGTTTTTGTTGCCAAATCAAGATAGAGACACAGTTCAAATAATATTTGTTCAAGACAAAGCAGAATAGACAGAATATAAGTGTGGGTAACTATAGAGCAATTACAACACTTGTAATGTGCATGACATGAGAACATAACTGTTTATTCAATTGAAACTGAAATCAACATAGAGCAGGTTACAACAGCAAACCAGTTAAAGAAACAGGTTTAAAACATACCTGTTGCACCATTGGAGTTTCAATTCCATCCTTCAAAATTGAAAATAGTTGGTATGAGTAAATACAGTAATGCAAGATCAAAGGAGTATGAACCATAGCTACAGAACCTGACTTGAGAACAAATCTTCTTCTCCTTTAAGCGTTGAGTTGGGATTCAGAGTGGTGGTCCTCGTGCTTTGGGCACTGCAGTTCCCTTACTAATTGCTCGTGTTTGGGTGCTCTGTGGTGGAGACGGTGCTGTGTCAACTGGAACTGGGATACTATCTGTCGGGGTTGGGGTTAGAAGGGGTGTAGCTGGTTCTCTGTCCAACTGGGTATGGGTACAATCTGCGAGAGTCTGGGTTATGTGTGGTGGATCTGGTCCTTGGGAAAGTACAACCGTGGTTCTATCTGCATCAACTGGTAGCACTATCTTTTCTGAAGACCGTGTTGTTACTCCCTTAGATACTGCCATCACGCTCTCCAATTCAAATGGCTGATAAACAAGAAAAGTAATTGAAAGTATAGACATTGTATGATAGACAGGTGCAATGGATAGTGGGGAATAAAAGAGGGCATGAAATAATTCATATTTATGTTGTCTAACCAAACAAGATAGCATGACACAATTTCACATATATGATGGCTAACTAAACAGGATAGCATGACACAATTTCACATTATGATGGCTAACTAAAAAAGATGGAAAGACATAGTTCAAAATATGAGACTATGTAAACAGGATGACATGACATAACTATATAATGTGTTTATTAAATAGGTTGGCATGCCATAATTCACATACATTCACGGATAGAATGCCATAATTCAAAATATGATGACTGTAAACACTAAACAGGATGAGATGATATAACTATATGATGTCTTTATTAAAGGGGTTACCATGCCATAATTCAGATAGATGATGTGTATGTACTATGTAAACATGATGGCATGATATAATTCAAATATATGATTTATATAGTAAGCAAGTAAGCAGATGGCAATCCATATATGATGTAAACTAAGCAATGCAAGACAACATGCATGACATGGGTAATATAACCCTGCCAAGTTTGAGCATAGACCTCAGGGGGGAAATAGGACTGGTCATCAGTCTCTAAATCCTCCTCTGAGGAGCTCTCTGTAACCAGCAAGATGTCTGCTTCAGCAGGTAGCATTGTCTGCTCTGAATACCTTGTTTTCACTCCAGATACTTCCATCACCGCTTCAAATGGCTGATGCACAGGAAGAGTAGTTGAATATACAAACGTTGTCGAAAAATGGAACATGTAATACAAAAAATGATAGCATGGTATAATTCACATACATGATGCTTGGCTAAACAGCAAGGCATTGCATAATTCACATATATAATGCCTTTGCAACAAGATAGCATTGTATAATTCACATATATAATGTCTTGCAACAAGATGGCAATGCATAATTCACATATATGGTAATTAGACACTGAACAGGTGGCATTCACACAAAGCATGTCTAAACTGATCAAATGACATAGCAATGCGAGACACCATACGCACGATATGAGCAACATAACCCTGCCAAGTTAGAGCATACACCTCGGGGGGAATAGGACTGGTCATCTGTCTCTGAATCCTCCTCTGAGGAGCTATCCGTAACCAGCGAGATATGTGCTTCGTCAGATAGCATAGTCTGCTTTGAAGACCTTGTTTTCGCTCCAGAATTTGCCATCACCGTGTCAAATGGCTGATGCACACGAAGAGTAGTTGAATGTACTAACATTGTTGACAAATGTAATATGTAATGAAAAAAAAGGATGGCCTGATATAATTTACATATAAGATGACTGGCTAAGCAGGATGGCATTGCAAAATTCACATATATGATGCCTGGCTAAACAAGATGGCGTTGCATAATTCACATAAATGATGAATAAACTAAACAGATGGCATTCGCACAAAGGATGTCTAAACTAAGCAGATGACATATTTGATGTATAAAGTAAGCAATGCAAGACACCATATGCATGATATAACCAACATCAGCATGCCAAGTTAGAGCGAAGACCTCAGGGGGTAAATAGGAGTTGTCTTCTCCTTCTGAATCCCCCTCAGAACAGATATCTTCCTCTCGATTACAATCCGAAATGCGTGGAGGGGGGCTGCCTTTGCGCCTACCATGGAGCGACATCTGCATGAAATTTTATTGCCACGCAAGGCTCGTCTCTTTTGCTCTACATGTTCAGTTCCATTGTTTACAATAACTGTCATGCATAGGAATAAAACATAGTGAGATTATGTAAGGAGTGCATGCAGAAATCCAGAGTGATGGTAGCAACCTGTGGATAGACCCAAAACCAATAATAGCAGGCAGATAATGGCTTCAGTTAAAAATACAGATAATGGCTTCTTTACTGTTTGTTTCCCACCCAACATGAACTCATAGTAGACACCGGAGATTAACCCGATAGTAGATAGATACTATTGATAGCGGCCCCGATATGTACCCCACAACCATTTAAAAACTCAAGTTTGACCATTAGTTTGGAGCTGACTCAGAGTCTAATCGGTGAACAGGGCGATAAAGTAGCATGTAATATTAAGCGATGCATAACGTAAGAAGACACGAAACAGTGTGACCTCTCTTGCGGACCCGTGTAGTCCTCGAGGTCATCTGCTCGGTTGATGATGGTAATGCAGTTTTCATGGCTGCCAGCAGCGAGGAAGAAGATCTGAGGCGGCGAAAGACAGTCTGGAGGCCGGATCCCTGCTGTGCTGGACCCTTCTGTCGTTGGAGCAGCTGAGCTGGGGTGGACGATGGCGCAGCAGGAGCGGGACAAACCACGCAAGGTTTTCTTTGACAACTATCTGTAAGAGAAGTAATTCTGTAAGGGCTTGTTTGAATTGGAGGATTCCAACAATGCAGGGATAGGAAATAGACAGGAATAGGATAGGAATGCACGTGCAAAACAGAGAATTTAAAAACACAGGATTTCTGCCAATCTGGGTGTTTGATTCACAACAATTGGAAGATCATAGGATGCAAAGAAGCATAGTGAGATTAAGTCAAACCACAAGAAAATGTACGGTTATAATGCTATTATGCTACTATCTCTTAGTCTTGTGCTTCATGAATAGGAATTTGAAAAGGAGGACAAGTGAAAATTAAAATTCCTATGTTTTTTCTTTCAAGGAGACACTAAAGGAACAAATCCGTGTGCTCAGTGGACAATATATATAACATGTAGAGTCAAAAAGAGATGCAATGTGACACCCAAAATTTTATTTGGCTTTTTCAAATTTTTATTTGATTTGAGGGGTGTTATTTAAAATTTTCTTCTAAAGAACTCTTCCTCTCAAAAACTTTCTTTTATGAAAAATGTTTTGTTTGGATTCACCCAAGACTTGATTTTGGGCATGGAGATTTTTCATCTCATGTTGGCTCAAATGTTTTTCATTTGGAAAAGAATATATTTGAAAATCTTTTAATTAATCCTATGGCTTTTGGAGTGATCTTTTCCCCTTTCAAAAATCCCTCTTGCCATGACCCAAGTGGAAATCCCCTCTCAAAAGCCTTTCCCCATCTTTGGATCATGATATGCTTCAAATCCAGCAAGTTGAACCTCCCCATAAATTTTTCTTCCATTTATTTCTTCTCAAAAATAATTTCTGCCCTCTACTTTGATCCTTGGAGGTTTTCAAAGGAACTACCAATTCTACTTTGAGTTTGGCCTCCAAACCAATTTCCCTAGCTAGTCCTTTGAGCCCTCAACCAGGATCCATGAAGATCCACTGGTCTCCAGTTCAAATATTTCAAATTGTACTTGCTGCAAGTTTGGACCTTATTTGCCAAATTTGATGAAATTCATTTGAATTCTCCTCCTAAAAATCTGAGAAAATTCAGGCAGCCTCTGGGTGCATTGAGAGGTCACCTCACCAAGTCCCAACTCCAGAAAAAAATTTCTTCATGCCAAATCATTTCGTCGAACACCTGATGGACACTGTTGCTGTCAATATTCAGAGTTCAGTTAAACAGTTTCAGTGAGCACTGTCATTTTCTTCAGAGCCCGTTGCCGATCTCGCCAGTACCGCAGTGGCGCCTTGCTCCCTATTCTCTCCTTCTTATCCCTGCGCCGCACGAGCTCCTGGAGTCTTGCGGGCATCGGCGACGAGCAGGAGGAGGTGCGCCACCCGTGAGCGACGGCAGCAGCGGCTTTGCGGCTGCCAGAGAGAGGCGCAGCGTGGACGGCGCCGTCCAGCGCCGCCCAAGCCACCAGAGACCGTCGCGTGGCCATCCACTCCCCCGTGCACGCTGCCATCCTTCGTCGTGAACTGCTAGGCGCGGAGCGCGCTCTCTGCCGCCGCCGTGCCCATACGGCCGCCCCGTCGAGGATCGGCGCATTACGCCTTGCCCGACCGAGGTTTAGCGGTGGAACGGCACCAGTGATCTTCCCTGATGGTGCCTAGCCCCCTAAACCCCCTGCCCAACCTCTGCCTCGCCGTAATCGCTCGCCGGAGATATCCCGTTCACGGCCACCCCCTCGGATCGCCTATAAATAGAGGCCCCGAGCTCGAACTCGAACCCACACCACCTCTGCACTCCACCAATACCACGCCAAGCCACTGGAAGAGCCCCGAGGGAGCCTTCTTCCCCAACTCCGGCCGCCTCGACCCGCCACGGGACCCAGCTCGATTCGCTCCCGTGCGTGCACCCCTACCCCTCAGCTCTTGCCAGTAGCTTTCTAGTGCATCCACTCTGCTGACCCGCGCTTCAATTTGGAGTTTGCAGCACCCACCGGAGTTCTCCACCATCGCCCGAACCACATTCCGCCGGAGAAAGTGTCGCCGTCGACGTGGTGCTCTCCGTCGGCCAAGTCCACCACCCACCGACGCGGAAGAACACACTGAACCTCTTGGTACCCTCCGATCTCCCTGCCTCGCCGTGGTTCAACGCCGGCGACCACCGCAGCCTTCGGGCGCCGGCGAAGTTTTAAACCTGACGTGTGGACCCCCCCCCCCCCCCCCCGGGTCAGCCTCTCTTCTCCCCCCCCCCCCCCGCGAACCATTTTCTGTTGGCGCCTTCGGGCAAATGCGCTTTCTCTTTGGGCTGGCGCCTTTTATTCCGAATCGTTTTCTGTTTTCTCAGTTAAGTCTCTGGTTCTTTTCTGTTTCATCACAGATTAGTCCCTGGACTAAAACCCTTATATCTTTTTAATAAAAGATGATTTTTGATTGATTCTTTTTCTGTCAGTCTTATAATTTTGTCTAGTTTTTTATAGTATTTATTGGAAATATTTTTGGAACAATTTTTATGCACGCGATGATTTTTACGTTAGTGTACGGTTTCGCTATACCGTAGGTTCCGGAGGAGGTGACGGAGCCGCGAACTTCGCCGAGCTAGACTCCGACTTCTCCGAACCAGGCAAGCATGTTTGAACCTTTGATATGATAGGTGTTTTGCATGTTTGCTTGAATGGTTGTGCATGGCATATGAGCATCGGTGAGTATCTCGTTGCATGAGGCAACTATCCGTGTCTTCCGAAGTTACCGTGATCTCTGATGAGAGATGACCTGATCATGTGGTGACATGAAAGGTAGTAAGATGGTATTGTTGTAGCATGCCAGTCTTACGTCATCCGATAAATTCCAACGTTAACGTGGACCGAGCCACGTTACCGTTCCTTCCCTTTCGTGCTGCCACATGTTTTCTGCAAAGAATACGGTTTAGTAAGTTGTTAACCTCTTTCCTTGTACACACCAAATAGAGGGGCCGGGATGAGGGTTCCATGGCCCTGGATTAAAGCCAGTCATCCGCTCAGGGGGCATGGGTGTTTCCGGTTGGGACCGAGAGGGGGGCACCCCTTAGAGCGCGCGTATATAAATTTGATCCCATGCTACGCGAGGTTGTAGCCTCCCCGTCTCAAGGTTTTTCTTGAACGTTGCCGAGGGTGATTCCTGGCATCGGAATGTTGAATGGGTGTGTACTGGTTAGATGTGTTTCTCCTAAAACACCGTAAACGGAACTAGTCCTTGTGACTACTGAAATCCGTTGGCTGTGGTTAAAGTACAAACTCTGCAGAGTCAAATCCTTCCGAGTCATCGTGTCCGTGATCAAGGACCATGGTTAGTATATCCATATCTATGTCAGTCTCCATGGTAAATCCCCGGTGAACAAGCTTGAGTGGTATACTCGTTTGAATTCTTATTCCTGTGGATGGACTAACCTTTATTTTATCACGTATCTGAATATTTCCTTGTTGTGATATTAAATTCATGAGCTGCTAAATTATTAAGTTGTGAAATATAAGCCCTTTATGTGATGCCGCTCAGACGTCCGACTGTGGCACGCTCGTTATTTACTTTTGATATAAGCCCTTTATGTGATGTCGCTCAGACGTCCGACTGTGGCACTCTTGTTGTTTACTTTTGATATAAGCCCTTTATGTGATGTCGCTCAGACGTCCGACTGTGGCACTCTTGTTGTTTACTTTTGATATAAGCCCTTTATGTGATGTCGCTCAGACGTCCGACTGTGGTACTCTTGTTATTTACTTTTGATATAAGCCATTTATGTGATGTCGGTCAGACGTCCGACTGTGGCACGCACTGTCTTTTATATTCTATTATAAGCCCTTTATGTGGTGTCGCCTTGACGCCCGACTGCGGCATTGTTATTTCTTTTGTATCCTTTCGAGGAGTCATTCAGACACTCGATTGGCCCTCAGTATTACTTTGGGACTTCAGGAGGACTACCGCCCGACTTCCCTTTTATTTTCCATGCATTGTTATCTCATTGTCTGAGTGCGCTTGTTAATCTGTTCATATGCATCATGTTTACATTTATTATATCTTATGTCCGAACTGTCTTGCGAGTACTTTCATAGTACTCACCTGGCTTGTTGATTTGGCCAGATATTGACGAAGGCGATCTCATGGATGAAGAGTTCGATAGTGAGTCCGACGCCTAGAGGAATCCCAGTCAGTCCCGTGCGATCCTGGATATTGGTCACTTGTATTATCTACGCTTCCGCCACCCACAATAAGAATCCTCGAGCCTCACTCCGACGCTCGAAGAGTTGTTAGATTCAGGAGTCATGTCACCCACTTCACTGTGACATATCCACCACCGCTTTTATCGTGAGTTAGTAGTTATGCCACCCTATCCGCCTTTATGTATTATTGGCGTGTTTGTAATAAATTGTTGAGCAACCTCCGCTCAACCTTGTATTATATTCAGTACTCCTGGTATTTCTTCTGTGATCAAGATTTTGTCTACCAGTGAGAAGGATTCTTCTCTACTGGTCCGTAAAAGGGATTGGTTTCTCAATAAATATTTTTATTGGAAAACCGGTCGTGACATGCAACAAGTGTACAACCTCTTTGGCGAAGCCATGTCGATCTCAGCGTGATTGGGTTGGCCGGTGAGGATGCTCCGGCTGACTTTGCTGTCAGAGGAGGGGAAGAAGATCTTAGGCGTCTGGAGATGGAGCCCGAGGTACTGCTCCGCTGTGATGGAGGGTTTCGTCGTTGGAGCTGCTCCGGTGAGTTGTACGACGCCGAGGCTGAAGCAGGACAAGAGAGACAACGAACAACGTTAACCTGAGTGGAATTCTAATAGCATCTCCAATACATGACGTAAAATACATAAACACAAAGTGCTAGATGTAAAATACATCAGCCGCTCATCTCTGAACTTAACTGTCGAAACTGAACTTAACTGTCGAAACTGAACTTAACTGTCAAAACTGAATTTTGCTGTCGAAACTGAATTTTGCTGTCGAAACTGAACGCACTAGCATGGTGAGGCTACATGTTGGTCGACTGACTTTTTCATCTCTGGTCAGTCGATTTTGCAGTCGTTGGATATGAAATCAAGGGCCTGCGGTTCATCTTCAACCTCCACCCCCCTGAGCCGCCAGCCACCACCGGCCAAACTGCAGCCCCCCGCCGCCCGCGGCCGGCGGTGCGCCGCCCCGCCCGCCCCGAAAACACTCCCCACCGCCGGTCCGCCGCCGCCCCAGCCATCCCTCTACCCCCCCCCCCTGTGCCGAGCTTTTTCTCCGGCGATCCCCACGCCACCGCCCGCCACCGCCGGCGACCACCGCCCCCATCCTGAACCCTAAGATAGATAGTGGGGTACCTCTCCGGTGAGCCCCCCTCCCCGCTGCGGCTGGTTCTTCCTTCACCCCGGCGAGCCCCCCCCTGAAAATCAACTGACCCGAAAGTCGATTCAGTCGACTGAAGTGTAGCTAAATCGAAGCATCATCGCAAGCAAGAGCAAGAGCGAGAGCAGCAGCGCGAGCAAGAGCAATAGCAAGAGCAGGCCAGGCAGGGGACCGAGAGCAAGAGCAGAGTAGCAGCGCGAGCGAGAGCTAAAGCAGCAGCAGCTCCTACTGATGTGGACGTCGCCGCCGAGGGAGCGACGCCGTGGAGGAAGTGGCCGGCGACGCCGCCGTGGATGGAGCCGCGTCGTGTCGGCTCGGGACCGAACGCCGGCAGCACCGTGAGATCGAATCAAGAAGAAAATGCAGTGATTAGTGTACAACCTCTTTGGTGGCGCCGATTAGGCCGTAGCTTCATCCGAGGAAACGGTGATGATGATGCTCTTCCGGTGGTGCAGGTGAAGACGGTGGTGTGGGAATGGAGGTGGCGCAAAAGACGAGGGGAACGTCGGGGCAGCTCCTTGGAGGTGGAGGACGGGGTGGCCGAACCGGCGGGACGATGAGATTGATGACGGATCCTCATCCGGTACGGTGGATGAGGGACGTCGAGGTGTTGTTGTGGACGACGTCGTCGGGGAAGAGGCTCCGGCTGAGTGGCGGACGGAGCAGGGTGTGGGGTTTCGTCGCAGGTTTTCGCAGCCTCGGTGTACGAATGGGTGGGTGGATGGGATGGCAGTGGGGAACCATGGCTTAGAGACGCACTTGTCCGAAATGTGGGGTAAGTTACGAAAGTACCCCCACCGATTTGAGGCGGTTCTTTCAGTTCAGGGGTAGCACGGGCATTTCGCGTGTCGGGATTTCACAGGAGGTGGGAGTTTTCGCGCGCGTTGTAATTTCGGAATAGCAAGGCGCGGGTTGAGATGGAGGGAGTTGTCGGAGCACAACGAGACAAAGATATATCTTATATATTTCGGGCTAACAAGGCGGGGGTTGAAATTTCCGGACAAGCCTAACGTGTACTGTACCAATTCAATGCGCTCTACAAATGTCATTCAAAACTTTGAATTCATGTTATGTTCAATTAAAATATTTCGCTACGTGTATAATGCATGCAACCTACTACTCAAATGAACATTTTAGTGCATTCCAAACGTATATACTACCGCTTCAATATGAACTAAATTTGAATTCGTTTCTCTATTTGAATAAGATCTACAGTAATGATTGTTGTGAAGTCAAAGCATTTGAATTCGTTTCTCTGTTTTAATAAGATCTACAATCATCATTATTGTCAAGTTAAACCATCGTTTGTGTATTATCTTCACAGCACACCACATGATTAGTCTCGAGTTACATATGAACTATGTGTACTATATGAACTCGAACTAGATTTTTTGAATCCACTTTATTTTGATTTCAAATCACATTACATTTCTAGCTCTAGCTAGATCTTCATAATCTAAACCATGTCTCATATGTATAATGTGTTTATCACATTATGTATGGTGCCCCGCCCCCTACGCCTACAAGTATTTAGATGTGAGTTGCAAACACCACACATTACCACAAATTCAAATAAAATGTGAGAATGTTCGATATATAGTATTGTTTAGATTGTTCGATATTTAGTTGTAAGCTGCAAACGCCACACATTATCACAAATTCAAATAAAATGTGAGATTGTTTGATGTATAGTATGGTTTAGATTGTTCGGCATTTAGCTATGAGTTGCAAACGCCATGCATTATCACATTATGGTATAACATGTGCACAGCACGTGTATCACCGCTATATTCATGCATGCAATGTTTAAAACACTATGATCTCCTATTCAAATATATGAATCCGCTTTCATATCAAATTATGATCTTTGTTAGTCTCTTACACCCACACAACCCTCTAACCTTTGTAGCTACCACTAACTTTCTCTCGTGCATGCACACGCCCTCCTCGCCCTCCCCCTCCCTCGGCATTCTATCCACCGGGCACATTCATTTTTTTCTTTAGGTCGTTCTCCCAGAGTCTCCACAACTCCTTTCCGACACACACCGATCGATAAACCTCTCCAGCGATGCCTGCCTACAACATACACACACACCTTCAATCTCCTCCTTTATGTGTCCTTGCCTCGTGTCTCTCATATGGTCAGACACACGTGTAAACTCTCGCCCCTCTTTTCATCGATCTCACAACCGCACACTCCTCCCCCTATCTAGCTAGTAGTTGGGCCTCTTGCACCACCTCCTAGCTCCATTCTCTCTGTCTATCCGTCTCGCTGGGCCTTATTTGCCTCTAACAAATGGACGTACACCGACCGGTCTCTTGCTATACATATAGCTAGCTAGGTCCTTATAACTCGTTTTTACCCACACGTCAATCGATCTACCTCATTAGTTGTGTCTCTCCCTTCCTCCGACAAACAACAATTGATCTACCGATCTAGTTAGGTTTGCTTACCAAACACATGGTTCCCCTTCATCATCCATGGATGCGTCCCGACAGATCTATCACGCACAGGCACACACAGAAACACATCCCCACTCTTATTGATAACATTGCAATTCCACCCTCAGTTTGTCTAGTAGGCCTCTCCCACCATCTTCGAGAAGCAACTCCATCACCCATCCAGCACTCTACCCCTCTCCCTCCCTCTCCCTCCCTCTCTCTCTCCTCTCTCTCTCTCTGTCCCATCATATTTCCCGTCCTTCAGTTATGTATGGATGTCGACCGATCTTCCTCAAGACATAGCTGGGTCTCTCCTTCTCAACACATATACGAGTCGTTCTACCTCTATAGTTAGGCCTCTGCCTACCCCTCCCCCCCCCCCCTCCCCCCACACACACCGATACATCGAGCGCTCTAGTCATGTCTCCCTGCCACACACAAACTTGACATGTGCCCTCTAACGTTCCGGTAGGCCAGTCGCCCTATATCTTTGACTTGCACACACACACAATTTCAATGGCTCTCTTCATCGATCTCGCACCCACCCACTTGATCCTCTCTTCGACTCTATCGATAGCTATGACCCCTCCCTCTCTTCTCGTGGATTGCCCGACCCTCTATGTATGATATGGATAGGCCTCCATTTCACACACATTGCATGCAAAATTTTGTTTGAGATGTCATTGACACATATTCCCACAAATAATTCACAAAATCAACCCCCCACCCCACCCCCCACCCCAAAACAAAAAGCACTCACGAACGCGGTTTGTATCTCTCACACACACCCACATAGTTGGGGGACATGCACGAAGAGAAGAGGTGCATGCACGGCGCACGTACTCCTGTCTCTTTCCCAACCACACCCGCGTGGTACACGGTGGAGCTCATTTCTGTACGAAAAAGGCAGCCCACGTGGTAATTTGGCACGTGTACTGGTTGTCCACTTGGTGGAGGGAGGATCGTCTACCACGGGTGAACAAACAAATTGCGACTTGACGTGTTATGTTAAAAAAAGAGGCAAACCATGTGGGGCCTACCTTAGAGGCAAGGCTCTATACACTGGAGTACTTTTGATGTGTCCCGTCAACTCGCAGAACGAGGAGAAGCTTGCTTAGTACGCCGTCTCCCCCGCCCACGGGCACGGTGGCTCACAGGATGAGGTGAAGCTTGCTCCGCCTTACGCCCGCTCCCTCGCCCATGCGCGCGGTGGCTCGCAGGATGAGGAGAAAATTTTACTACTCCCTCCGTTTACTCCTCGTCCCTACTACCTTGGTTATAGAGATTATATCATATTGTTTGGAATATATATGTCCTTTAGTAGATTTCAATATGAACTACTAGTACATACTCCAAACACTGATGTATATAGACGTATTTTAGAGTGTAGATTCACTCATTTTGCTCCGTATGTAGCACTCTCCCTCGCCCCTCGACCCTCGCCCACGTGGTGGATGTGCAGCAATTCATTCGGTCTCATATAGCCAGAATGATATATACTGCACTACCATTATTGCTCAACTTCCCGAAGAAGCGAAGAGCCAATCGCAAGGTTAATATTTTGGAGATGCCAAGCGCAAGGTTATAGGAGAACGAGTAGTAGGTGCCGCGTCATTTATAAATAAAGTTTTTTTTCTTCAGTGGCACGTACGCAATATGATAGGTTCATATGGAGAGAAAAGGAAACCGCTCCACTATATACATAGTCAGGATGGGCCAGCCTACATGGTTGCTTGCTGGGGTTGCTCTCTTCACACTCTCTCGCACAAAACGACGGTGGCCACATCTCTAACATCCCGGCGGATCACGTCCGCTTGGGGAAGGGGTGGATGCTTAGTGTAGATGCGGTGGCCGTCGCCGACGGCGAAAACCCACTATCGGCACGTCCCGATTAGGGGTCCCCGCCGTTCTCTCTCACAAAGCCGGTGAGGTTGCCTTCGTCCCTTGCTCACTGCCGCGACGTGGGCAGTTGCCGGTGAGTTTTTTTTTAGTTCTATGAAATCGATAATTTTGCGCAGAGAGATATACCGTTGTTCCACGGCAACGCGCGGGGACTCATCTAGTAATATTTAGGAATGGAGGGAGTACTATGTAAAGAGTTAGGTGTCGCACGGTGATAGTGTGAGGTGGGCCATGTAATCACTGAGCCTGTGTGTTTTCACTACTCTTGCACGCCTCCGCTGTAAGAATGGAGAAAATTGTAATCTAGTAGTAGTACCTCCTTTCGCCGAAAGCGTGGGACATCCAGCAGTCCTACCATCTCAGTAATAAAGACCAATGAGCCGTCAAATCACATAGACCCAGCTGTAAGTTGGACGGACGAAGCAACCATCACTCTTGCGCCAGTGAGAGGTCGCGTCCGCTCTGCCGGGCATGAATGCGGCACCGATTCTTTGGAGCGGCGCTGACCGTTTCGGGCGGGAAGCGCGCGCGGGCGATGGAGGGGCTTTGGGTGGGCCAGGCTGGTCAGGAGCGGGCGTGGCAGCTGTCCGCATGTCCCTACCGGACACGCCCGGAAACGATAGGATGCACCGACTCTCGCGGCTAAAATCGTACACTACACAACATCTCTCTGTAGGAGTAGGTTGATCTGTCGCTCTCTCTAACACACACATGCTGTTAAACACACACACACACACGCACGCACGCACCTTGGTCCCGTTGCACCTTCTAACATGACTTATTACACCTTCCCGAAGAAGGGAGTAGTAAGTATACGAGATACGGTGGCACACTAACTTAAGTCGAATACAAGTGCCCAAAATTTGTGTGCATGTTATAATAAGGATTCACTTAAAATAGTACGTGAGCGAACAGAGGGATCAATTGGACAGTGTTCCCGAGCATTAGCGAGATGTGTGAGGTAAGATACACCGCTGGCGCTTTTAATTTTTCTTATTAATTTGTTTGTTTCACCCTCTGACTGGTGGGACCCAACGTACTACATGGAGAGAGGTAAGGTGACTAAGGCTGCATTATTTCTGCACCATTGTGGATAGTCTTACCACCAAAGCCACATGACACGATTATGATTGAAATCCCAATGACTCCCACACACACAAAAAAAAACAAGGCATGCTTGTCACACGAATGCAGGAATGTATAAAAGGTTATTTCCCTCTCGTTGAACATAACGGGAGGGTTGTGTAGCTGGTTAGCCTGTTCGCTCATCAAACTTGAGGTCTCGGGTTCGATAACTACACTTGAGCATAATTTGTGCCAGGAGGATTCTTTGACTGGTCAAAATGTTTTCTAGGGTTTGCACGCTTCACACTCTCTCTCCGGTATATATATACACGCTGGAGCCTCAGCGCTTGTAGTTGCTCTCTTCACACTCTCTCGCCCTCTCCCGCTGGAGCCTCAGCGCTTGTAGTTGCTCTCTTCACACTCTCTCGCCCTCTCCAGATCTAAACAAGACTTCGTTGGCCTCTCTCTCCCCTCACTGCTGCTCAAAGAGCCGGCAGGATCCGTCCGCCGGGAAGGGAAGGAGGCTTAACGCTGTCGGCGTCGGCGAGGGACTACCGGCGCAGCTATTCACTTTCCACCCAGCGGCGGCGCGGGAGGGCCTCTGACCCCTTCTTCTTCGCCGCCGTCACGTCGCCCACCGAACCACGCCCCAAGTACCTTAAGGTATAATTTACTTACTCCACATGCATTGCTCTAGCTGCATGTATACCATGAATCTAGGACGTGGTTCAAAGAGGAAAGGAGTGGGGAAAAGTAGTGGGAAAGTTGTATATAGCATGAATCTAGGATGTGGTTCAAAGAGGAAATGAAGGGGGAAAGTTGTATAGCATGAATCTAGGACGTGGTTCAAAGAGGAAAGGAATGGGGGAAAGTTGTATCGCATAAATCTAGGACGTGGTTCAAAGAGGAAAGGAAGGGGCGAAAGTACTAGTCCAAAAAGGAAAGGAAGGGACAAGGCTGTAGAGTTTGAGCAGGACTAGATTTGCTACGCTCACATAGGGAAAGGTGTCTAAAGATAACAAAACTGGGACCAACACAAATATGCTCCTTGGTTGTTTGTTCTTTGTTGCAACAGACTGTGCATGACCACAGTAAATCGGTAGATGCACATGGTGCTGGTGCGTCCACTGTCCCGTGTAACTCATTAGCTGTTGTTAATCTAAGGCCCTGTTTGGTTAAAAACTCCCTAGTCCCTACCTGCTTGGTTCCAGGGACTAAACATGGACTAGAGGTTATTAAATGACATGCTAAAAGACCATGTTACCCCTAGTAATGAACTAATAGAGACAAGGTGCGATGCGTGGCAGGGGCAACTGTTGGAAAAAGTCCCAAAAAGACTCCCTCGGGGTCTTCTTTCTTTAGTCCCAAATGCCCACTTTTAGTCCCTAAAAGTCCCTCCTGTTTGGTTTAGATGGGACTGACACGGAGTTTTTTTAGTCCCTACACCAAAATGTCCCTGTAAACAAACACCCTCTAATAATGCCGCTGGAAAATTGATGCAATGCCACAGTTAAAAGCAAATTACATGTTTAACGAATTTTATTGTTAATATAATCTCTATGTTAATATTAATCAATGCCACCGTTTGAGAAATGCTACTGTCTTGCTTTCTTTCCCATTTAGATAAGGTAGATGCTTCTTTTTGTTGGCTTCTGTGTCATCCACCGTTATTGACCACTAATTGTTTCCTTTGCACCTCTGTGTAAACAGGGTTATCTACTTCACCTCGTTGCCATTGTGAACTTTTGTTGCACTGCACAAAACACTTTTGTTTTAAGAGTGTTTTGTGCAGTTCAACCAAAATGTCACACCGACAACGTTGCTTGATTGCTTGATCTTAGTGGAACTACACAAGAGGAGATCTTACTTCCTATCCGTTAAGGCGAATTTGGTTCAGATCTTCTTCTTGTGAGTTGTTTGAATTCCGCATCATGAGAGGTCAGTACTAGCCTTCTTTCACATGATTCTGCAGTGTGCTTTCATATGTTGTGCTACTTGTACGATAATGTTGCTTGATTTTAGTGAACTGCACAAATGGAGACAAGACTTCCAATCTGTATCTGCACCGTAATATCCCATTGAGGTAAGATAAGGATATTTCACAAGGAGCAGTTGAAGGATGGTTACATTACTCCCCACAAGACCAAACTAACTTCAGCTCAGAAGGACTGACAAATCTCCATTTTTTTGCTGTGATGCGCGAGTACAATGTTGTTCTAGGATTCTTTCTGGTGAGTTCCATTTTTCTAAAAGTGTGCTCTACATGGACCATGTATGTGCCTGTTGAAACTGTCAATTCATAGTACAGTTTGCTTTATACTAATCACTTTTTTGTATTTGTGCAAACAGGGGTGCTCAGCTTGATTTCAATGGGAACTGCACAAAATGTTCATGAATACATCGAATCATTCATTTCCACCACAAGAAAGGAGGTCCCGATAAGGGCGTCGCAACATATAAGGGCGAAATCATACAAGCTACGCGCGAATTTGGTTGATTTTGGTGGAACTGCACAAAAAGAACAGCTGGTTTAATTAGCACGAGGTGCCATGTCAATGTCCAAACTGATGGCAAACCCTGCCCATTCCACAATCGTAGGCATTTGATATTTTGGAATGGGACAACCTTGTCAAATTTTGCTCATTGGTTTTAGCAAGACATGTGTTTGATATTTTCGAATGGGACGCCCTTTGCTGTCAGTAGCATCGATCAATTTTTCTTTATTCTTTAGTTGTGAAGTAAATATTGCCTCTGACATGTGAGTAGCTGAGATGCATAATCATCGATTGTTTCGAATGTTCTCTATGAATTGCCAGGCCTGTGTGTTTGATTGCAATGTACAGAAACGCTAAAAAGCTGCTCAAACTCTTTGTACTCCTTCTGTTCCTTTTTACTTCGCACATTGTGAAAGTGTATACTTTTTTGTATAAGATTGGTCAAAGTAGAGATACTTTGACTGCAGACAAAACTTGTATGCAGACTAGAAAGGACCGGAGGGAGTACATGTGAAACTGCTGCAAATGAGGTGATCACCCTGGGAATAATGCTAGTACGTATTGTTTTGCATGTTCGTCCAATGCCAATGATACAGGAATTCGAACTAATCGAAATAAATTCATTCATACACGGTCGGATTTCATATAAACATGCCGGATTTCATTACATTTCATACATTCTTCAACTAAAAAGGGGTGCGCTGGAGGTATAATTAATTAACCGAAGCTACCCACCTGTGTCCCGCTGAGCCGAACAGAAGCTTCAGTGGCTTAACTGCAGGTGCAATTGCGTAACTGACATGTGGCCTGTTGGGCCCATGTGTCAGTCAGCCAACTGCACCAGCAATTAAGTAGAAGCAGCGTTCTTCTCCAGCGCAGCTCTCCGACTCCACGTCGCCGCCAAGAAGCTAACCGGCCGTCAATGGTCAACCCTCCTAGCTTGGCTTCAACCGGAGGGTAGCAGCGGTGGCCTTACTTGGACCCGAGCGGCGGCGACCTACCGTGTTCTACTCTTCCTCGTTTTTTGTGTGGCGCGGCCTCGTTGGCAGCGGGGCGGGGCCTCGGCGGAGCCGGCGATGTCCTCTGTCTCGTTGCCGATGGGCGGCGCCTCAGCGGAGCGGTGGAAATCCTCCCCCACGTTGCCGGCAGGGTGGGGCCTCGGCTGAGCCGGCGATGTCCTCTGCCTCGTTGTTGGCGGGGCGGAGCCGGCGGTGTCCTCTGCCTCGTTGTTGGCGCCGCGGGGCCTCGGCGGAGCAGGGCCTCGTCGACACCAGCGGAGCGGGGACTCATCGGAGCCGGCATTGTCCTCTGCCTCATCCTCGGTCTCGCCAAACAGCGCCTCGCCCGCTTCATCGCTGTCACGTCCCTAGTTCTGGTATGACCTAGACTAGCTAGTCATGTGTGCATCATGTCTAAATTTCATTTAAATTTGAAATGGGGATTCGTGAAACCCTCAGAAATCATTTCTGGAAATGACCCAGATAAAAATTGCTCCAAAAAGGTCCAAGAAAATGTTCATGTTACTCTGTGAAAATATTGGACAGAGATAAAAATCAAACCAATATTTTCAGGAGCTCATAAGTATTTATTTTGGCCATTTGGAATTAATGCATAATTATTTGCTTTGGATATATATTTGCTATATATATAACATATGTCCAAAAATTCTGTTGATTGGTGAGGAGTTTTGGAGCAATCCAACTAGTTCCTACAAAAATTGACAGAAGTAAATAAAATGATTTAGTGTTTCAAACTAAATCAAAACAAATTACAGAAAACAAAAATAGAAAGAAAGGAAGAAAACCCACCTGCACTTACCTCCCTGTGCAGCCCGTCACTGTGCAGCCTGGCCTGGCCCGGCGGCCCAGCAGGCCGGCCCAGCCAGCTAGCCGTGCCAGTCGTCCCCTTCCTCGCGCCAGGAGGACGATGGGCACGCGCTCGCCGCCCGCGCGCATGCGCGCCACCTCCTGCTTCTCCCTCTCGTCGCCTGGAACGCCCGGATGTCGCCACGCGACCCCCCAAGCCTCTCTCACTCTCTCCCGTTTCCCCTCCTCCCCTGGTTCTCTCTCTCTCGACCCGGCCGAACGCCAGCGTCGCCGCCGCTCGCTGCTGCCGCAGCCACCGCCATCCCCTCGCACCTCCGTCGTGCCCAGAAGCTCCGCCACATCGCCGGCTACCTCTCCGTCGAGCCACGCGCCTCGGGAGGCCCTGGAGCGCCTCCATCGACGTCGTCTTCATCTCCGGCCACCGGAGATCGTCTTCGCTGCCCCACCGTCTCCAGTGCGTCCCCGAGCTCTCTAACGACGCCGTCGAGTCCACCGTGAGCTCCTGCCCCGTTCCCCTCTCTCCGTTTCTCCGTACCCGCGCTGTAGCCCCGACCCCCACCATGGCCGTAGCTCCTCGCCGCCGTCCATGTCGCCGCCGTCGCCCTGGCCACCGCATGCCGCAACCGAGCGCGTCACCGTGCTCCTGGTGACGCCAGGAGGCCGTAGAGCCTCTCCGCTCACTCCCCTGTTCCCCGCAGCACCTCACCGCACTTGGCCGTGCTCCGGCCGCCGCCGCGAGCTCCGCTCCGGTGAGCTCCGCCGCCCCCGCAGCCTCTTGCTGGCTCCCCTGGATGCGCGGGAGCGCGGGCAACCCCCTGGTGCCCCCAGCCGCCGCTCCCGTGGCTTCCAGTGGGGACTCCGCCGTGGCCAGTGGTCGCCGGCGACGAGCCCCGTCGCCTGAGTCCTGCCACATGGGTCCAGCCTGTCAGGTGATTAGCTTAGTGCTAATCACCACCTAAACTAACCCCTGACACTGACCATTGGGCCCCAGCGCCACTAACACTGTAATTAGGATAAACTAACCCCCTGTTTAACCCTGTGTCACTGACGTGTGGACCCCACACGTCAAGTTTGACCTGGTCAGCCGTGGTTGACTCGCTGACGTCATGCCACCGTCATGCTGACGCATTTATTCCTTTCTAGATTTAAATTAAATCAGGAAATTCCAGAAATTAGTAAAACTTCTAAAATTCATAGAAATTCAACCGTAGCTCAGATTGAAATAATTTATATATGAAAAATCATCAGAAAAATGCAATCTATCCATCTGTCTAGTTTCATGCGTGACAAACCAACTTATAGCTACTGTATAGGTGAAAACATATAAATGTCATATATAAGAGCTTACTTTGGAGATGCATTTGAATCTTTGGTTCAAATGGATTTCAGCCAAATGAATGCTAGATGCATTAGCACAAACAGCATCACATCTACATGCCATGATCATGCATCATATTGTTGCATATGCTTGCGTATTGATTGTCGACACCGTTCCTTCTCGATAGGTCCTGCTCCGAAGAGTGCTCGAGAGTACCTGCCTGTGAAGCAGTGCCTCCTCTGTTGATCTACCAGGCAAGCAAACCCCCTTTGTTCATTCCGATACAATCCTACTCTCTCGCTCCTGCTCTCTTTTACTGCATTAGGACAACAATGATTCAACTGCTACTTTATGCTGCGGTAGTTGAACCCATTCCTCTGCATGACCTGTCATTGCCACAGTAAATAGTTGAAACCCACTAGCATGTGTAGGAGTTGATTGAGCCATGTTGTGTTCCTACCATGCCATGCCTGCTATTGCTTAGAGTTGTGTCAGGTCTGGTTCATTGGGAATGAATTGGAGTGTTACGAAAAGAAGCCCGACTTACCTATATTATCAAAGGACCCAGTCGAGCTTTTTTAAGATGGAATCTTCCTCTGGGCTCTCGTATTCGTCCTCTGAATATGTTCTGGTGCCGAGAGTTAAGCGTGTGAACACGATTTGGTAAAGGTAGCGGTGAGAGGCCATGTAGGAGTACATGGTGGGTTGTCTCATTGGGACCGTCCTTAAGAACCGAGTTCTGTGTAAGTTGTCCAATGACTAGCTACTACCACACATTGGGCTCCGGGCGCTCCAAGCTCTCTCGACTTATTAACCGCCTTGATCTCTGTCCAGGAGTTGCAAATAGTTTCTGGTGTTTGTAGGTAGTGCTATTTTTCTACCGAGTGGCACCCGGCAGGGTGGGCTTGGGACAGACTAGGCACACGTGGCCCGGTGTACCGAGTGGCACCCGTATGGTGGGCTCGGGAACCCTGCACACATCGTTTGGGGCCATGAGCGAAACCTCGGCCGGATCTCCTTGCGGATGGAACCCGAATAGGCGATAAACCTGGACTAGAGTCTTGTATGGTTAGTCAGGTCGTGGCCGACACCCTCGCCAGGCTTCCGCTTGAAGGTTGCCGAGGTACATGACGTGTACATGGCGGTAAGTGGCGAGAGCGTGTGTGAAGCAGTACACCCCTGCAGGGTTATCATGATCTATTCGAATAGCCGTGTCCTCGGTTATGGACTTCTTGGATGCTTACGTGGTACATAGACAACTTGAAGTGGATACTCTAAAATGCTCAAGATAAGTGTGAGTGCTATGGATGGCTTCTCGTAGTGAGACGGGAATGAATCCATAGTGGTGTATTGAGGTGGTGATTAGTGGACTCGTGCGCGCCTTCTTACCTCAAAGAAGTTTCTCGTAGTCGTAGAACAGGATAGCCACTGAGTCAAAGCTGGCTTGCTGCAACTAATCCCCACACTACCTTCTTGATACAAATGCATGTATGATAGGATCTGATGTAAGTCTTGCTGAGTACCTTTGTACTCATGTTGCTTTATTTATGTTTTTGCAGCGGGACTTCAGTCTTACTAGTAGTTCCGCTTGGACTTCGACGAGTAGCTTGTACCTCAGCTACGATCTTGTACCCTTGGGAGGGGCTTGTAGATAGTCAGGCTTCTCACCCTTTTCTTTTGTAGTTGTCTATACTCAGACATGTAATGCTTCCGTTGCTTGTATGCTCTGAATGATGGGTCATGTGACCCCTGTTTGTACTTAATGCTATGTGGCTCTTCGGGGCCTTTTATCTATATGAGTTTGCGTTATGTTGTGATGCCATGTTGTACATCACATACTTGCATGTTATGCATACGTGTAACGTGTATTGCTATGTGTGGGATCCGACAACCTAGTTGTCTATCCTTGGTAGCCTCTCTTATGGGGAAATGTAGTCTAGTGCTTCCACCGAGCCATGGTAGTCCGCTACAGCCCGGTTTACCGGAGTCCTGCTAGCCCAGCACTACTGCTCCGGAACACTTAGACTGGCCGACATGTGATTCACTTCGTTCCTGTGTCTGTCCCTTCGGGGAAATGTCACGCGGTGACATCCGGAGTCCTGCCTAGCCTGCTACAGCCCGGGTTCCCGGAGTCCTGTTAGTCCAGTTGCTACAGCCCGGATTCACACGCTGCTGACCGACATGCTCGATGTTGTTTCATGTATGCCTGTCCCCGTAAGTTAGTGCCACTTTGGGTTCACGACTAGTCATGTCGGCCCGGGTTCTTTGTCATATGGATGCTAGCGACACTATCATATACGTGAGCCAAAAGGCGCAAACGGTCCCGGCCATGGTAAGGCGACACCCGTGGGAATACCGTGCGTGAGGCCGCAAAGTGATATGGAGTGTTACATGCTAGATCGGTGTGACTTAGAATCGGGGTCCCGGCAGCTTTGGTATCAGAGCCTGACTGCCTGTAGGATTTCCAAGCCAACCTGGTCGAAGTTGAGTCTAGAAATTCTTTAGTTATGTAAGGGAATTGATTGTGGAAGGGAACGTAAGGCTCTTTTTACTTCTTTTACCTCATGCCCTTCTGATCTGAGTCATCCTATCTTTCCTACGGGGTTAAGGAACTAGGCTTCCTCTTCTGTCTATCAGGATCACGTGTTACTACTCCGTATTCTCTTAGGATTGGTTGATCAAAGTCATATCCCAGCTTGAGTACCTCCGGTGTAGCCTGTTTAGTAATATCTCAGAACCTTGAGTGATGATGTTGAGTATGGTGCTACCCCGTCCTTTGCAGAATGTCTCATTTTGAGCATTTTACTGCCGTTATGCCGACCGGAATTGTCCTAGGAGTTGAGAGATACTAAATTTCCTTGTGCTACATGTTGCATCCTATAGTTGTTGTTGACCTCGTCCTTGGTTCCGCTTCTCAGGATGTCGTCAGTTAACCGAAGTTCTGTTGCTCGTTGCCTGAACCACGGAGGTGGTAGGGATGAGGAGGATCCTTCCGACCAGCCTTCGTTGGCAGAGTTTATGTTAGAGATGGAGAGGAACAAGCATGAGTCTAACCGCTTGTTAGCACGTATCGAGGAGAACACCGCACCCCAGTGCAAAGAGTCAGCGACCATCTATGATTTCATTGGTCTGAAACCACCTACCTTCCATCATTCCATTGAGCCACTCGATGCAGATGACTGGCTCCGTAGTATCACACACAAGCTGCATTCTGCGAACGTAGCTGAAGGTGACAAGGTCACCTATGCTGCATATCACCTGGAAGGTCCTGCTAGTCTTTGGTGGCAGAACTATGAGGCTATGCTTCCAGCTGGCCAGATACCGACCTGGAGAGATTTCACTGAGGCTTTTCGCGAGCATCACATTCCTCAGGCTCTCATTGACCGCAAGAGAGAAGAGTTCTGTAGTTTCACCCAGGGTAAGATGGCTGTTGATGCTTACAGTAGAGAGTTTGAGAACCTCGCCCGCTATGCTACAGAAGAAGTGTCCACGGACGCTAAGAAGCAGGCTAGGTTCCGGAAGGGTCTCAACCCCAAGTTGCGTCGTGATCTCCACTTGCACCATTGCAATACATTCCAGGCTCTTGTGAACAAGGCCATTAATGCGGAGACAGCTCAGCTCACCTACGAGGAGTCTCGTAAGCACACCCGTGATTTGGTTCCTTCCTCTGGTTCTACTTCTCATAAGCGCCGGATTTGGGTTCCGAACTCCGCTCTTCCGCCTGGATATGCACCGAGGCCATCTTATGTGGCGCCTCACCCAGTTCAGCAGTATGCTCCACCCAGGCCTATTAGTAGACCGCTTGTCAATGCGGGTCCACATCCAACTTCAGGGACTTGCTTCACATGCGGGAAGCCAGGACACTATGCACGTGACTGCTCTCAAACCAACTATGCCCCACCCCTGCCTGAGAAGTCTGTTGGCAGTGGTAAGCCATCACGCAAGATGATCAGTGTCAAGCCAGCTCCCACTGAACGCGGACGTGTGCATCACGTCTCAGCTAAAGACGCTCATGATGATCCGGATGTCGTTCTTGGTACACTCCTTGTCAATTGCCATCCAGCTTCGGTTCTATTCGATACTGGAGCATCTCACTCCTTCATCTCTGAAGGCTATGCTAGTTTGCATGACATGTCATTTTGTGATATGCCAACTCCACTTGAAATCCAAACTCCAGGGTCTAGATGGCAAACTACCAGAATAAGCCATGGTAATGAAATCCTTGTTGACAGACTTGTATTCCTTGCCTCACTTATAGCCCTCAAGTCTACAGATATTAACATCATCTTGGGTATGGACTGGATGACAGCTCATCATGCCAAGATTGATTGTTACACCAGGTCTGTTCAACTCACACACCCATCTGGCAAGTTAGTCACTGTCTCCACCAGAGTTGCAAAGCGTCAACTCTATTCTCTTAATGCCAGTCGTCTTCCAGACCTTGAAGATATCCCGGTAGTCCGTGACTTTCCGGATGTCTTTCCAGAGGAACTGCCAGGTATTCCACCTGACAGAGATGTAGAGTTTGTCATAGATCCTATCCCAGGAACCGCCCCAATCTCTAGGAGACCTTACAAGATGGCACCTTTAGAACTAGCTGAGCTTAAGAAACAACTTGATGAGTCCTTGCAAAAGGGTTTCATCCGTCCTAGTTCTTCTCCCTGGGCTTGCCCCGTCCTCTTCGTCAAGAAGAAGGATGGTACGGACCGGATGGTTGTAGATTATCGTCCCGTTAATTTGGTCACGATAAAGAACAAGTATCCGCTCCCCAGGATCAACGACCTATATGATCAACTCGCTGGATCCTCAGTCTTTTCCAAGATGGATTTGAGGTTAGGCTACCATCAAATCAAGATTAGAAACGGGGACATTCCTAAGACGGCTTTTGTCACTCGTTATGGCCAGTACGAGTACACCGTCATGTCTTTCGGTCTAACCAATGCTCCAGCCACATTCTCCCGCTTGATGAACTCGATCTTCTTGGAGTACTTAGATAAGTTCGTCGTGGTTTACCTCGATGATATCCTTATTTACTCAAAGAACGAGGAAGAGCATGCCAAACATCTTAGACTTGTGTTAGAAAAACTCAGAGAGCACCGCCTTTATGCCAAGTTCTCCAAGTGCGAATTTTGGTTGCCAGAAGTGACCTACCTAGGCCACGTGATCTCTGGTAAGGGCATTGCTGTCAATCCTGAGAGAGTTCAGGCCGTTCTTGATTGGACTCCACCTGAAACAGTTAAACAAGTTAGGAGTTTCCTTGGTCTAGCCAGTTATTGTCGCCGCTTCGTTGAAAACTTCTCCAAAGTAGCCAAACCCCTCACGGAACTTCTCAAGAAGGATAAAAAGTTTGAGTGGTCCCCACAGTGTGAATAAAGTTTTCAGGAACTGAAAAGACGCCTGACTTCTGCCCCCATACTTGTGCGACCGGATTTCACTAAAGACTTTGTTATCTACTGCGACGCCTCACGACAGGGACTAGGTTGCATTCTTATGCAGGATCGCCATGTGATTGCCTATGCATCTCGACAGTTGCATCCACATGAGGAGAATTATCCTACACATGATCTAGAGCTTGCAGCCGTAGTCTATGCACTTAAGACATGGCGACATTACCTTCTCGGTAAACGTTGCGAGATTTACACCGATCACCAGAGTCTCAAGTATATCTTCACCCACCCAGATTTGAACCTTAGGCAAAGACGTTGGTTGGAGTTGATCTCAGATTACGACTTAGGGGTTACCTACACCCTGGGCAAGGGCAATGTCATGGCTGATGCGCTAAGTTGTAAGTCCTATTGCAACAATCTTATGTTGCAGCAGGGCCAACCACTTCTCCATGAGGAATTCTGTAAGCTTAATCTTCACATTGCTCCTCACGGATTCCTTTCTACCTTGGTGGCGAAACCTACTCTTGTGGATCAGATCATCTCTGCTCAGAAGCAGGATACGGGAATTTCCCGGATCAAGAGAAACATTAATAAGGGAGTTGGTGGAAGTTTCTCTATAGATGATCAAGGTGTTGTTTTCTTTGAGAATCGCTTGGTGGTTCCCAAGAATCAACATCTTCGGCAACTGATCCTTAAGGAGGCTCATGAATCTCCTCTCACGATTCATCCCGGTAGTACTAAGATGTATCAGGACCTACGCCAGAGGTTCTGGTGGACTCGGATGAAGAGAGAAATCGCTCAGTTCATTGCTAACTGTGACGTTTGTCGTTGCGTTAAGGCAGAACATCAAAGACCTGCTGTCACCCTTCAGCCTTTAGCCATTCCTGAGTGGAAATGGGATAAAGTTGGTATGGATTTCATCACCGGCTTTCCCATGACCAAGAAAGGGAATAACGCTATCTTCGTAGTCATTGATCGTCTTTCCAAAGTGGCTCACTTCCTACCTGTTCGAGAGAGTATCACTGCTAGTCAGCTCGCTGACTTATATATTTCTCGAATAGTGTCACTTCATGGTGTTCCACTAGAGATCAATTCAGACCGTGGTAGTCTCTTCACTTCTCATTTCTGGGAGAGTTTCCAAACTGCCATGGGCACCCATCTTTCTTTCAGTACCGCTTTCCACCCTCAGTCGAGTGGTCAGGTGGAAAGGGTCAACCAAATTCTCGAAGACATGCTTAGATCTTGCGTTATCTCATTCGGTATGGATTGGGAGAAGTGTCTTCCTTTCGCCGAGTTTGCTTATAAAAATAGCTACCAATCCAGTCTTAAGAAAGCCCCTTTCAAAATTCTGTATGGACGAAGATGTCGAACACCTTTGAACTGGTCAGAAACCGGTGAAAGACAATTCTTTGGACCGGACATGATCCAGGAAGCAGAAGAGCAAGTTCGCATCATTCGTGAGAATTTGAAAACAGCCCAGTCTCGTCAAAAGAGCCAGTATGACCGTCGTCATAAGGAAGTGGCTTATGAAGTTGGCGACAAGGCTTACCTTTGGGTTACTCCTCTAAAGGGTACCCATCGTTTCGGTATCAAGGGCAAGTTCGCTCCTCGTTACATTGGTCCTTTACGCATTCTCGCTAAACGAGGAGAGGTTGCCTACCAGTTGGAACTACCCCCACATCTATCTCGAGTCCATGATGTCTTCCACGTCTCTCAACTCAGGCGTTGCTTCTCGGATCCCATCCGCGGAGTGGACCACGAAACGCTTGATCTCCAAGATAACCTCACATTTCGAGAGTACCCTGTTCGCATCCTTGATCAAGCAGAGTGTGTTACCCGACGTCAGAACATCAAGTTTCTCAAGGTTCAGTGGTCTCATCATTCCGAGAGAGAAGCTACTTGGGAGCGAGAAGATCGTCTTCGACTGGAGTACCCCACCTTCTTTCCATCGACCCCTGAATCTCGGGACGAGATTCTTTCAAGTGGGGGCGAGTTGTCACGTCCCTAGTTCTGGTATGACCTAGACTAGCTAGTCATGTGTGCATCATGTCTAAATTTCATTTAAATTTGAAATGGGGATTCGTGAAACCCTCAGAAATCATTTCTGGAAATGACCCAGATAAAAATTTCTCCAAAAAGGTCCAAGAAAATGTTCATGTTACTCTGTGAAAATATTGGACAGAGATAAAAATCAAACGAATATTTTCAGGAGCTCATAAGTATTTATTTTGGCCATTTGGAATTAATGCATAATTATTTGCTTTGGATATATATTTGCTATATATATAATATATGTCCGAAAATTCTGTTAATTGGTGAGGAGTTTTGGAGCAATCCAACTAGTTCCTACAAAAATTGACAGAAGTAAATAAAATGATTTAGTGTTTAAAACTAAATCAAAACAAATTACAGAAAACAAAAATAGAAAGAAAGGAAGAAAACCCACCTGCAATTACCTCCCTGTGCAGCCCGTCACTGTGCAGCCTGGCCTGGCCCAGCGGCCCAGCAGGCCGGCCCAGCCAGCTGGCCGTGCCAGTCGTCCCCTTCCTCGCGCCAGGAGGACGATGGGCACGCGCTCGCCGCCCACGCGGATGCGCGCCACCTCCTGCTTCTCCCTCTTGTCGCCTGGAACGCCCGGATGTCGCCACGTGACCCCCCAAGCCTCTCTCACTCTCTCCTGTTTCCCCTCCTCCCCTGGTTCTCTCTCTCTCGACCCGGCCGAACGCCACCGTCGCCGCCGCTCGCTGCTGCCGCAGCCACCGCTACTGTATAGGTGAAAACATATAAATGGCATATATAAGAGCTTACTTTGGAGATGCATTTGAATCTTTGGTTCAAATGGATTTCACCCAAATGAATGCTAGATGCATTAGCACAAACAGCATCACATCTACATGCCATGATCATGCATCATATTGTTGCATATGCTTGCGTATTGATTTTCGACACCGTTCCTTCTCGATAGGTCCTGCTCCGAAGAGTGCTCGAGAGTACCTGTCTGTGAAGCAGTGCCTCCTCTGTTGATCTACCAGGCAAGCAAACCCCCTTTGTTCATTCCGATACAATCCTACTCTCTCGCTCCTGCTCTCTTTTACTGCATTAGGACAACAACGATTCAACTGCTACTTTATGCTGCAGTAGTTGAACCCATTCCTCTGCATGACCTGTCATTGCCACAGTAAATAGTTGAAACCCACTAGCATGTGTAGGAGTTGACTGAGCCATGTTGTGTTCCTACCATGCCATGCCTGCTATTGCTTAGAGTTGTGTCAGGTCTGGTTCATTGGGAATGAATTGGAGTGTTACGATATGTTCTGGTGCCGAGAGTTAAGCGTGTGAACACGATTTGGTAAAGGTAGCGGTGAGAGGCCATGTAGGAGTACATGGTGGGTTGTCTCATTGGGACCGTCCTTAAGAACCGAGTTCTGTGTAAGTTGTCCAATGACTAGCTACTACCACACATTGGGCTCCGGGCGCTCCAAGCTCTCTCGACTTATTAACCGCCTTGATCTCTGTCCAGGAGTTTCAAATAGTTTCTGGTGTTTGTAGGTAGTGCTATTTTTCTACCGAGTGGCACCCGGCAGGGTGGGCTTGGGACAGACTAGGCACACGTGGCCTGGTGTACCGAGTGGCACCCGGATGGTGGGCTCGGGAACCCTGCACACATCGTTTGGGGCCGTGAGCGAAACCTCGGCCGGATCTCCTTGCGGATGGAACCCGAATAGGCGATAAACCTGGACTAGAGTCTTGTGTGGTTAGTCAGGTCGTGGTCGACACCCTCGCCAGGCTTCCGCTTGAAGGTTGCCGAGGTACATGACGTGTACATGGCGGTAAGTGGCGAGAGCGTGTGTGAAGCAGTACACCCCTGCAGGGTTATCATGATCTATTCAAATAGCCGTGTCCTCGGTTATGGACTTCTTGGATGCTTACGTGGTACATAGACAACTTGAAGTGGATACTCTAAAATGCTCAAGATAAGTGTGAGTGCTATGGATGGCTTCTCGTAGTGAGACGGGAATGAATCCATAGTGGTGTATTGAGGTGGTGATTAGTGGACTCGTGTGCACCTTCTTACCTCAAAGAAGTTTCTCGTAGTCGTAGAACAGGATAGCCACTGAGTCAAAGCTGGCTTGCTGCAACTAAACCCCACACTACCTTCTTGATACAAATGCATGTATGATAGGATCTGATGTAAGTCTTGCTGAGTACCTTTGTACTCATGTTGCTTTATTTATGTTTTTGCAGCGGAGACTTCAGTCATACTAGTAGTTCCGCTTGGACTTCGACGAGTAGCTTGTACCTCAGCTACGATCTTGTACCCTTGGGAGGGGCTTGTAGATAGTCAGGCTTCTCGCCCTTTTCTTTTGTAGTTGTCTGTACTCAGACATGTAATGCTTCCGTTGCTTGTATGCTCTGAATGATGGGTCATGTGACCCCTGTTTGTACTTAATGCTATGTGGCTCTTCGGGGCCTTTTATCTATATGAGTTTGCGTTATGTTGTGATGCCATGTTGTACAACACATACTTGCATGTTATGCGTACGTGTAACGTGTATTGCTATGTGTGGGATCCGACAACCTAGTTGTCTATCCTTGGTAGCCTCTCTTATGGGGAAATGTAGTCTAGTGCTTCCACCGAGCCATGGTAGTCCGCTACAGCCCGGTTTACCGGAGTCCTGCTAGCCCAGCACTACTGCTCCGGAACACTTAGACTGGCCGGCATGTGATTCACTTCGTTCCTGTGTCTGTCCCTTCGGGGAAATGTCACGCGGTGACATCCGGAGTCCTGCCTAGCCTGCTACAGCCCGGGTTCCCGGAGTCTTGTTAGCCAGGTTGCTACAGCCCGGATTCACACGCTGCTGACCGACATGCTCGATGTTGTTTCATGTATGCCTGTCCCCGTAAGTTACTGCCACTTTGGGTTCACGACTAGTCATGTCGGTCCGGGTTCTTTGTCATATGGATGCTAGCGACACTATCATATACGTGAGCCAAAAGGCGCAAACGGTCCCGGCCATGGTAAGGCGACACCCGTGGGAATACCGTGCGTGAGGCCGCAAAGTGATATGAGGTGTACATGCTAGATCGGTGTGACTTAGAATCGGGGTCCCGACAATCGCCCTCTTTGCTAGCCTCTTTGTAGGCGGCCGCAGCCTCCGCCACCCGCATGCGGTACCGCCAGCGCTTGAGGCGGCCCTTGCGGGCGGAGCGTACGAGTCGAGCAGTGCCTCCTGCTCCGCCCGCTCCGCGGCGATCTGCACCTCCGCCTGCAGGTGCTCCTGGAGGAGATGGTGGTTGTAGGCAGCGTCGGCCTGCACCTCCCGGAACTGCTCCTCACGCATCTGCCTCACCCTGTCCATATATTGGGCACGGGCCTCGCCGATGGTCATGGTGCAATGCACCGGCGAGGATGGCGCGGAGGAGGGGGTTGGCACCGGATCGTCGACTACCATGTTCTCCATTGGGACGTCGTCGTCCTCCGGCTGCCTGCCGGCCAGCCGGTCGGCAGCAATGGCTGCCATCTCCTTGTGGTCCGTCGTCCGCCCGTCTTGAAGAGCGCTGGAGCGCGAGGAAGCCATGGTGGGCAGTAGTGGTGTGGACAGGAGAAAGGGAACGGATGCGGATGACTGCGGCTATGGCCGGCGCAGCAGTTTATATAGCAGTGGTTGGCGGGCGGAGGGACAGACGTGTGGCGCCGGAGTAGCCGCCTCGGCAACCGCGTATCATTAATGTGGGCGGCAGATGGACGGACGGACGGCACTTGTGTCGTTTGAAGGCGGAGCAATCGCCTGCACCGGGAAGCGGGGTGGGCGGCGCTGACTGTTTCGGGCGGAAAGCGCGCGCGGGCGAGGAGATGACTTTACTTGGAGAGGATGACAATGGGGACCCACCAGGTCCATAGCCTCACGTACGCAAGTGCCTCCTTATTATATTTATATATATAACTATAATTTATTTTGCTTCCTCCTGGTTTCCTGACATCATGGTCCCACACCATTGTCAACCTATGTAGTAGTCAATAAACGAGAGAATTGCACAAGAAGCGGCCGACAGCTGGGACCAAGCAGCTCGAGCAGTATTTGTGTTTTTGAGGTGTGAGCACTGCAGAGTTTTCCGATGTTTAGCCCAGATATTAATTTTTCTCCTCTAAACAACAACGAAAACATCGCTGCAGGTATTAATTGGGCGGGCTGTGGCCCATCTAGCCCAGGCCGGATATCCAGCCCAGATATTAATTTTTTTCAAGCTGAAAATGGCTAGCCCAGCTATACTTTTTTTAGGAATACCCAGGCAAGGTCAAGTTGTTATTCTCCGCCCCGCTGGGCTGCAAATCTTTCCTAGGAGGGATCTATTAGGCTTAACAAGAAAATGGGCTTTAAGAAATAATAAATGGGATGTAATTATAAAAACTGGGCAGTAACTATAAAAAAATGCACCAAACACGTGATTACTTTATAAAATATTATTTTTGGATATTGAAAATTTTAATTTCATTAATTGTTGCGAGCGCAATGTTTCGTTGGATTTTACGTAATATAAATTTATATTGAAATTGTATTTAATCTGACTAGAAATTTCGGGATAAAAATATTTCGGATCCCATCAAAATGTGGGAAATTTTATTGAATTCTGTTTTGAACGGTTGGTTGAAATGGGTTGTACTTTTAACAAACTGTAAATGGGCTGTAGTAAATTCCATTAGAATTCAAAAATGGGCTACACATTCTTACAAATCTCAAATGGGCTATAAGTTCTCTGCCACACACTTCTGGCCTTACTAAGTTGACGCGTCCCCTAAAAAAACAGAGTTGACACGTATGCAAGGCTTTGTCAACTTATAGTCAACACACGGTTCTAGCAGCAGTGGCCGTTGGATGTCCATCCAATGGATGTCGTGCTTCTTCTTCAATCTCGGATATTCTAGCTTCACCCGCCCAAAAAATGATTCCTCCCCCTGACATCTGGGGCGCACCGTTTCGGAAGCTGACCTGTGGGCCTACTAAGTTGATCTGCATGCATTCAAACAAAGTTGACGTACCAAGGGCTTTGTCAACTTAGTCAATATAAATGATTCTAGCTGCAGTGACCGTACGATGTCCATCCAACGGCCGTCGTGCTTCTTCAACCTCTGGTCTTCTTGCTCCAGCCGCCCAAAGCAGCGCTGGTCGTGCCGCCTGCTCCTGCCTCCCGTGGCCGGCTGTGCTGCCGCGGAGGCCTCACCGCCCCCTACTACTCCCACCGCTGGCCAGGCCATCCCTCCACTCACCCACACCCCCTATTATTCTGCGGCGACGGCAGCCTCACACCACAGCCGAACCAGTGAACGCTCGTACTCCTCTCCGCGTGGGCATCCACTGCCGCGTCTTGCCCGGCTCCACGTCATCCCCTTCCTAGGCCTCGTCGTCGTCCACCGCCGTGGTGCTCTCGGCGCGGCATGGTCGATGTGGTCAACGACCGACTTCCATTGGAAGAGTACTGTACGTGGAGAGGCTGACAGCTGGGTCCACGGCAGCCGCAAGGAAGTGCCTCCTTATTACGCGGAAAATAATTATTCCTCCACCTGACAGTGGGGACCCACCGGACGGGCCACCAGTATTTTGTGAAAAAAATCGTTTCCCCCTGACTGTTGGGACCCACCGGACGGGCCACCGTATTTCGCAAAAAAACGTTCCCCCCGCTGTCAGCTCGGACCCACCGGAAGTGCCTCCTTATTACGCACAAAAAAATGAATACTCCCCCGGCTAGCTGGGACCCACCTTGCTGGGAGGCTGACTTGTGGGCCTACTAAGTTGACGGGGACGAAGGGCTTTGTCAACTTAGTCAATATGAATGATTCTAGCTCCAGTGACCGTACGATGTCCATCCAACGGCCGTAGTGCTTCTTCAACCTCTGGTCTTCTTGCTCCAGCCGCCCAAAGCAGCGTCGGTCGTGCCGCATGCTCCTGCCTCCCATGGCCGGCTGTGCTGCCGCGGAGGCCTCACCGCCCCCTACTATTCCCACCGCTGGCCAGGCCCTGCGGCGATGGCAGCCTCACACCGCAGCCGAACCAGTGAACCCTCGTACTCCTCTCCGCGCGGGCTTCCACTGTCGCGTCTTCCCCGGCTCCGCGTCGTCCCCTTCCTAGGCCTCGCCGTCGTCCACCACCGTGGTGCTCTCTGCGCGGCGTGGTCAACGTGATCAAGGAACGACTTCCATCGGAAGAGTACTGTACGTGAAGAGGCTGACAGCTGGGTCCACGGCCACAGCCTAGTTTTTTTGTGATTTGCCAAGTAAGTCGCTTTGTCAGGCCTGTTGAGCTGCAAATCTTTCAAGACGAGGAGAGCTTTCATTCGGCTGGCCGAGAAAATGGCCCATCAGTAATGAGAAATGGGCTGTACATTTTTAAAACACATCAAACCGGCAATTAGTTTCAAATATCTTTTTTTCGTTTCAAGATTTTAAATTACATTAATTTTTATGCGTGGAGAATTTGTTGGATTTTATATTGATATACATTTATTTTTAAAATCAGTTTGAATGTGAGTCGAAATTTCGGGATTAAAAACAGTTCGGACCGCACCGAAATATGCAAAATTTCGTATAATTTTTTAACCGTGGCCACAAATATGGGCTGTAATGCTAACAAAAAGAATATGGGCTCCAAAAAAATCTTAAGAATTAGCAAATGGGTTGTAAATTATTAGAAATAATGGCAGATGGGCTGTATGCTGTTTTCCACAGATTTGAGGCTTTCCTAAAAAAAGGTTGACACACAAGCACTGACTGTTGGATGTCCATCCAACGGCCGTCGTGCTTCTTCAATCTCTGCTCTTCCTGCTCCAGCCGCTCAAACAAGCGCCGACGGGACTGCCTGCTCCCTCCTCCCCGCGGCCGGCTATGCTGCCGCGCAGGCCTCACCGCCCCACCGTACTCCCATCGCTGGCCTAGCCATCCCTCTACTCACCCACACCTGCTGTTATTCTCCGGCGACGGCAGACGAACCAGTAAACCCTCGTACAGTCGTACTCCCCTTCGCGTGGGAAACAACTGACGAGTCTTCCCTGCCTCCGTGTCGTCCCCTTCCTAGGCCTCGCCGTCGTCCACCGCCATGGTGCTCTCGACGCGGCGTGGTCAATGTGGTCAACGACTGACTTCCATCAGAAGAGTACTGTGCATGGAGACGCTGACAACTGGGTCCACGGCCGCAGCAAGGAAGTGCCTCCTTATTACGCGCAAAATAATTATTCCTCCACCTGACAGCGGGGACCCACCGGACGGGCCACCGTATTTCGCGAAAAAAAACATTTCCCCCTGACTGTTGGGACCCACCAGCTACACCTTCGCACGCAAGGAAGTGCGTCTGGGCAAAAAAACAAAACGATTCGCCCCCCTGACTGCTGGGACCCACCAGCTACATCTTCGCACGCAAGGAAGTGCCTGACAGTCGGGACCCACCTGGTCGAAGTTGTACGTAGCGTTGTCATTCTGGTCGCGAACGTGTACGTACATATATACTGGTGGATGTAGAGGCGCGCACGTGTCGTAGTAGAGGCGCGCACGTAGCATGTACACGTACGTACAGCGGCCAGGGTGCAAGAAAGAAAATACGGCCACGTATGTGTACATACGGGCGGGGTCTCGAACGCCTACTCGCGCATACGTACGGCGAGGGCTCGTTGACATGGCTGGGTCGGAACGGAGAAACAGCGTCGTCGTCGTGTTCATGGGGAGGCAACGGAATGCGTCGTGTTCATGGGGAGGCAACGGAATGCGTTGTGTTCATCGGGAGGCAACGGAACGCGTGGGAGCCAACCGGCTGGGTCGGAACGGAATGTGTGGTCGTGTTCATCGAGAGGGCTTGGACGGAACAGGCGATGGAAACGAGGCCTGGCGTACCGCAGAACGGAGGAAACGGCCTTGTGTTCGACCGGCCACGTTCGAAACGGGATCCTGTTCATCGGGAGGGGTCTGGCGTACCGCGAAACGGACGAAACGGACCTCCTACGGTCGAAACGGGGGTCCTGTTGATCGGGAGGGGTGTGGCGTACCGCAAAACGGATGAAACGGACCTCCTACGGTCGAAACGGGGGTCTAGTTGATCGGGAGGGGTGTGGCGTACCGCAAAACGGACAAAACGGACCTCCTACAGTCGAAACGGGGGTCCTGTTCATCGGGAGGGGTGTGGCGTACCGCAAAACGAGACTCCACGGGATACTGTTCATCTCCACCGTCGACCTCCTCCAGCCTCCACGGGCTCCTGTTCATCCAGCCTCCACCGCGCGCTACTCCACCGGCTCTTGTTCAACCACCCCTCCACGGGCACCCCTCCACCGTCTACTGTTCATCCAGCCCTCCACACCATGGGGTCCTATTCAACCACCCCTCCACGGGCACCCCTCCACCGTCTACTGTTTATCCAGCCCTCCACCACACCACGGGGTCCTGTTCATCCAGAGGCAACGCCACCGCTCACTGTTCATCCAAGCCCCCCCCCCGCAACGCTCACTGTTCATCCCAGAGGCAGCATCGATCGGCTTCAGTTAGCAGCAGTAGCGAAGGAATCGCTCGATCCGGTTCAGTTAACAGCCATCGATCGATCGCTCAGGTTCAGTAACGCGTAGCCTGCAGTGCAATTGCTCGGGTTCAGTTAGAGCCCAATGCCTTGCTCAGGTTCAGTTAGAGCCAACGCCTCGTACACACGCGCCTACGTGTACGAGAGAAACGCGCATCGCTCGGCCCCCAACCTCCCATCGTAACAGGGAACTCCCCGAAATTTTCCTCGCCCTCGCTTCTACCACGGTTTTTTCCGTCATGGACGGCCCAAAGAATGTCATGCAGCTGCGTCTCCGGCCCGCCTAGGATGAAAAGCCCATTTTCTGTCATGATTTTTTGTCATAGAAGTAGGAGCCCACCACATCTATGATGATACCGGGTTTTGTCACAATTATCGTCATAGAAGTGTCATATGTATGACAGAAAAAAAATTCATTCGGCCCAAAATGTCACGGATGTGTCTTTTTTTTGTAGTGCACGAGGGTGGAGGGCGCGCCGGGGGGTAGGCGTGCCCCTGCCTCATGCCTTCCTTGTTGATCGCTTTATGTAGACTCCAAGTCCTTTGGATCATGTTTGTTCCGATAATCACGTTCCCGAAGGTTTCATTCCGTTTGGACTCCATTTGATATCCTTTTCCTTTGAAACACTGAAATAGGCAAAAAAACAGCAATTTGGGCTGGGCCTCCGGTTAATAGGTTAGTCCCAAAAATAATATAAAAATGTATAATAAAGCCCATTAAACATCCAAAACAGAATATAATATAGCATGGAACAATCAAAAATTATAGATACGTTGGAGACGTATCAAAGTTTTATTCCGTTTGGTATTCCTTTTCTGCGGAACTCTAAAACAAGGAAAAAAATAGAAACTAGCACTAGGCTCTAGGTTAATAGGTTAGTCCCAAAAATCATATAAAATAGCATATTAATGCATATAAAATATCCAAAACAGATAATATAATAGCATGGAACAATCAAAAAATTATAGATATGTTGGAGACATATCAGGCCCCGGCTCCCCCTTCAGTGGAGGAAGGGATGGACGACTCCGGGGGCCTTTGGGGCTTCAGAACAGTCCTCGGGGAGGGCTCAATTGACCGGGCTCCCCCTATTTGTTCACTAGAAGGGATTGCCCCTCCTGGTCTTCAGCGACCGAGGTGTTAATCTCGGCCATGATGTCATCACCTTCACCCCCCATGTCCGGGCCGGGATGGGTCTTTCGAGACAACACCTCTCCGGTCTCCCCGATGACTGGAGGGGGCATTGAGCATGATAGGGTTCCACTTTATGCCAGCTCGGCTGGCGGGGAGTCTCCCTCCGAGGCACGATCGGCGGGGAGATCGCGTGACAGGCCGCAATATGAAAGACATGCGTATTATTAAGTAACGAGCCTTGAGGCACAAGCCCGGCGAGTCTTCGGATTCGTACCTTTGGGCAGGAGGCTTGACCATAGGGTTACTTTTGGGAACCTCTTCGGAAGCCTCGGACTCCTCGGTAGGTCGGAGCTATCATCGGACAGGACCACCTTGTCCCTACATTGCTTCTTTGGGGCGGGAGGAGGTTGGTCCTCCTCGACGTCATCCGACGTCGCCCTCTTTCTTGTTTGGGAGGAGCCGCTCTCCTCCACTTCCTCCTCCTGCTCCCACTCATGAGCGAAGGGGGCTTGGGTTTCCCTGGATTTGGTATCTGGAGGCCTCCTTGGGCGGAGGCCTTCTCGGGCCTTCCTATTCTCGACCTTCTTCTTCTCTTTCTTCTCCGGCGCCTTATACGGCGCCACGACCAGCAACTCCTCCATCAGGGCCGTCCTGGGGTCCTCAGGCAGCGGGGCCGGACTATCGATCAACACGGCTTTATCTAGCCAGCTCTGTGAGTGCGGGGAAGAAAGAGTCAAGTTCCTTGTTAAAACATGAATATACAAATGTGAAGAATAAAACTTCGTTACCTTCTGAGGAGGGTGTGCGGCGTCGAGGCCGATGTCCTCCTCCTTGGCCGGCCACTCCTTTTGGGGCTTGAATAGGACCTTCTATAGCTTGTTGTGGGTGGTGCCATAGAAGTGAAGCACGGTGGCAGGGTCTTCGGGCTTGTAGGACCACATTGGGGTAACCCGGAGTTGGCAAGGTAGGAGGCGGCGGCAGAGCATCACCTGGACCTCATTGGTCAGCTTGGCGTTCGCCTTTATCATCCTAGAGACACATTTCTGCAGCGACTTGCTACCTCTTGAGCACTGCGTTGGTTTTCCCTTGAAGAGGAAAGGGTGATGCAGCAAAGTAGCGTAAGTAGTTCCCTCAGTTTTTGAGAACCAAGGTATCAATCCAGTAGGAGGCTACGTGCGAGTCCCTCGCACCTACACAAACAAACAAATCCTCACAACCAACGCGATAAGGGGTTGTCAATCCCTACACGGTCACTTACGAGAGTGAGATCTGATAGATATGATAGGATAATATTTTTGGTATTTTTATGATAAAGATGCAAAGTAAAATAAAAGCAAAGTAAAAAGCAACAGAAATAACTAAGTGTTGAAAGATTAATATGATGGAAAATAGACCCCGGGGCCATAGGTTTCACTAGTGGCTTCTCTCAAGAGCATAAGTATTTTACGGTGGGTGAACAAATTACTGTTGAGCAATTGACAGAATTGAGCATAGTTATGAGAATATCTAGGTATGATCATGTATATAGGCATCACGTCTGAGACAAGTAGACCGACTCCTGCCTGCATCTACTACTATTACTCCACACATCGACCGCTATCCAGCATGCATCTAGAGTATTAAGTTCATAAGAACAGAGTAACGCTTTAAGCAAGATGACATGATGTAGAGGGATAAATTCATGCAATATGATAAAAACCCCATCTTGTTATCCTCGACGGCAACAATACAATACGTGCCTTGCTGCCCCTACTGTCACTGGGAAAGGACACCGCAAGATTGAACCCAAAGCTAAGCACTTCTCCCATTCCAAGAAAGATCAATCTAGTAGGCCAAACCAAACTGATAATTCGAAGAGACTTGCAAAGATAACCAATCATACATAAAAGAATTCAGAAGATTCAAATATTGTTCATAGATAAACTTGATCATAAACCCACAATTCATCGGTCTCAACAAACACACCGCAAAAGAAGATTACATCAAATAGATCTCCACGAGAGAGGGGGAGAACATTGTATTTAGATCCAAAAAGAGAGAAGAAGCCATCTAGCTAATAACTATGGACCCGAAGGTCTGAGGTAAACTACTCACACATCATCGGAGAGGCTATGGTGTTGATGTAGAAGCCCTCCGTGATCGATGCCCCCTCCGGCGGAGCTCCGGAACAGGCCCCAAGATGGGATCTCGTGGGTACAGAAGGTTGCGGCGGTGGAATTAGGTTTTTGGCTCCGTATCTGATCGTTTGGGGGTACGTAGGTATATATAGGAGGAAGGAGTACGTCGGTGGAGCAACATGGGACCCACGAGGGTGGAGGGCGCGCCTGGGGAGGGGGGGTAGGCGCGCCCCCTACCTCGTGGCTTCCTGGAAGCTTCCTTGACTTAGGGTCCAAGTCTCCTGGATCATGTTCGTTCTGAAAATCACGTTCCCAAAGGTTTCATTCCGTTTGGACTCCGTTTGATATTCTTTTTCTGCGAAACTCTGAAATAGGCAAAAAACAGCAATTCTGGGCTGGGCTTCCGGTTAATAGGTTAGTCCCAAAAATAATATAAAAGTGAATAATAAAGCGCAATAATGTCCAAAACAGAAGATAATATAGCATGGAGCAATCAAAAATTATAGATACGTTGGAGACGTATCACGACTCCACCTCCGTGGACGACCCCCACTCGAGGCCCTTCTTGGCCCACGAGGTTAGCCTCGTGGGAGGTCCAGATCTGAATTCGAGGGCCGCTGCCCAGCCTGCGCCGTGTGGCTCGGTGATATAGAACCACTCTTTTTGCCAGACCTTGACGGTTTCTATGAAGATACCCTCCGGCCACTCGACACGGGCAAGCTTGCCGATCATCGTCCTCCCCCCCCCCCCACAGTTTGCCTGCTGGTCGTCGACTATCTTTGACTTGAAGTTGAAGACCTTAGCCACAAGCCGAAGTGTGGCTGGACCCGTAGAAAGGCCTCGCAGATGACGATGAAGGTAGAAATATGCAGAAAGGAGTTCGGGGCGACATCGTGAAAATCTAGCCCGTAGAAGAACATCAACCCCCTGACGAAGGGGTGAAGCGGGAAGCCCAGCCCCCGGATGAAGTGGGGGACGAACACCACCCTCTCACCCGACTAGGGCGTGGGGACGACTTGACCCTTCTCTGAAGCCCGGTGAGTGACGTTGGCCGGGAGGTAGCCGACGCGCTTTAGATCCTTGATGTCGTCGTTGGTGACGCTGGAGGCCTCCCACTTGCCTTTCAAACCAGAGCCGGCCATGGCCTGATTGAGGAAGTGGCTGGGAAGGGATTCTTGAGGGAAGATGGATTGGGGCGCTGGAGCTTAGTAGATGGAAAGCAATGTCAAGAGAGCAAGAGGAAGGCGTGCAGAGGAAGCGGTGGCCGTTTTCCTTTTATAAGCTGCCATAAAACCAAGAGCCCCTTTTCTGTGCCGCGTGCCTCGCCGCTTCCCGATATAATTGCGCCGTTATGCGCGAGTGGGATAACCGAAATCATTGATCATTCCCTTAAAAAATGGGGCACTATCTTCACATTAACGAGACGTGCCAATAGAGCAGCCGCCTCGAACCGCAAATCGAGTTTTTACAATGGTTCAGTATCTGTGACTGGCTGCGACCTTTCGCCAAAAGTTGCCAGGCAAGGGCACTATTCACACTTGATCGGTTGGCCTTTGAGGCTAAGTAATATTTACAATCCGGAGAAAGCACTACCAGACTTGGATGGGCCACCTTTTAAAAAGTTCGGCTAAGGATAGGCCGTGGGCTGGCCATAGCGCCATGAAGAAAGGAACTGGTCCACGAAGCCAAGGATTTCCGTTCATACTTCGGCTTCGAAGACTAGTTCGGGGGCTACCGAGGGAGTCCGGGACTAAGGGGTCCTCGGCCGCCGACCTCTTCCTATGGGCCGGGTAGGAGGGCCACTATGCGACTACTATTGAAAGGCCGAGCTATAAGACAACTCCATGTTCGGATGGGAAACCTTCAAAGCCTTGGTGTGTACTCCAAGTCAAGATCGAAGAATCAAACATGTTATTTCCTTTGTTGTAACCGACCGTGTGTAACCCTAATACCCCTGGTGTCTATATAAACCAGAGGGTTTAGTCCGTAGAGGCCAGAAGAAGAACCATCATCCTACTTCCCTAGGGTTTAGTTCATCTGATCTCGTGGTAGATCGACTCTGTAACCATTATATACACTTCAATATAATCAAGCAAGACGTAGGGTTTTACCTCTTCGAGAGGGCCCAAACCTGGGCAAACATCATCTCCTTCGTCTCTTGTTCCCCATTGATCCAAGATCCACAGCTTGGGACCCCCTACCCGAGATTCGCCGATTTTGACACCGACATCTAGGGCCTCCCAGCTGCCAATAGAGTGAGGAGGCAGGTTGTTAAGCCAATGCCTAGCCGGCCCCTTTAGTTTGAGCGGCAAATATTTGATGGCATGGAGATCATCTCCATTAGCCATGTGTATATGTAGGAGGAAGTCCTCGATCCATACTGCTGGATCGGTAGTGCCATCATATGATTCGATGTTGATGGGCTTGAATCCTTCGGGGAATTGATGTTCCATCACCCTGTCTGTAAAGCAGATCGGGTGGGCTGGACCTTGGACTCGGGTGGTGTCCCGTCGGAGGTCGGGTGAGAGCCGTGTATAGGCTTGATCTCGGGCGCGACCGTTCCTGTCCATCCAGGCACCGTAGCCGTCAAGACCAGCGGGCGCGCGTCCTCTTGATCCATAGATGGATCGAGGGGGTGCCCTGTTTTCCTCGATGCGACGTTGAACGTCGTGAGGGTCAAGGTAATCCACGGGGTCCTTGCCATAACAGCGTGGAGGTGGCCGGTCGTTGAGTTTTCCCACATTGGCCTGTCCCGCCCCCTAGGGGGTCGGTCATGGTCCTCGGTGAGCTCCTCGTCGAACTCCGACAGGAGACGTCTCCGTGAATATGATTTCGGCGCACTACGGCGCCGGATTTGAAAACTAGTATTTCCAAGTCGGGATGGCGTGACGACGAAGGCATCCTTTTGGCGAGCTTGTGTCCTCGGGCTCTGGCATCGGCGCGGAGCATGGGAGGTTGTTAAGGAGCGGGTACTGATGGTTATCTACGTTGGCGGCGGCTGGAAGACGGTGGGTTCGTGGTTGAAGCTTGGTGGGTTAGGTTTTCTCCTCCGATGTCGTCGTGCTGGGTGCCAGATCTGAAGTTCGATGCCGTGTCGGGGGTTTGCCCGGGCGGATTCTTTCAATGATGATTTCTTCGCTTTTGACGAGCTACTTTGGTGGTTCGAAAAGCCATATCAGCGAGGAAGCCGCGTCGAGCTCAGGTAAAGAGGTGTTTTGTCCCCCCTTTTCTTCGACTGATGTGGTGGTGGCGGAGGCGGGTGACGAATGTTGACATCGAGCTTATGGGATTCATCGGTCTTGATTTTATTTTTCTGGATGAGAGTCGTTTAGGTGATAGTGTTCTGTTGTCTTTCTGGTTTGTCAAGTCGATGTCTACATGACTTGTACTTTACTCGCTGGTTTATGAATGAGACACGCATTACTAAAAAAAAAAGGCTTTTGAGCTGAAGACGAGACAAGTCTAGGCCACTCATTTAGAGGCGCACGATGGAGATCCAAAGGGCATGAGCAAGGAGGATGCCACCGCGAAAGAAAACGTTTCAGCAGGAGCCCTGCACTCCCTCGACCTAACCCTCCCGCCGCCGCCAGGGCCGGCTCCACCCCGCCGCCGGCCGGCGCTCTCCTCCACCGCGAGACCCGGCACTTCCAGGGCCATTCCCCCCAGTTCCCTTCCAGGACACACCTCGACGCAGCATCCTCACCAGCATCCCCACCCCGACGGCCAGCTCCACCCCGCTGCCGGCCGGTGGTCACCTCGACGGATCCCGCCTCAACCTCTGAGCCCCCTCTCCGACGCCATAAACCCTAGGCCGAACTGGGCTGCTTCCAGCCGGCCAGCAGCCTCCCCAGCTGGGCTGCCTCGCTGGGAGAAGCTACTTCGGTGCCGAACGTTTCTGAAATCGCCACTTGGAGTTAGAAGCTGCGTTTGGAAGCTGAATTTGAGGATTTTCAGAAGCTTGGAGAGCCCTAGGCAGCACCCCTCGCCGCCGCTGGACTCTTCGCCCCCGCGCCGCTATGATGGCTATGGCGCTGCTCGCCAGCGCCGCGGGGACTGCCGGAGCCGTGGCGTCCCCTCAGCCTGACTCCGACGCAGGTGCTGTGATGGCTGTATTCAAGTACAACTTCGGTGCGCCCCTCTCGCCTCCCTTTCCCGCCCACCTCCGATGGAGGGTCTGGGTGCTTGGTTTTGGGGATCTAAATCTAAAGCTCAGTGCTCGTGTGTGTGTGTGTGTGTGTAGCGGCGCAGTTCCTTTCGAGGATCATCCCCTTCTTGTACAACGGCTGGTTCGTGCGCCAGCTCAGCGCCGACGACTGCGCGGTGCCGATCTCCCCTGCTCCCTCTTTTCTTCCTCCTCAGTTCAGTGCAGCGAGCAATCGATTTGTTTGATTTCATTCCTCGATGTGGAGCTAGCTAGTTCCATGATGACATTTGGTGCTTTGGAGTTGAAATGCAGCGTCAAGCTTAGTTAGCATCAGTGGTGCCCATTCCATGTGGATTCTAGTCTTTATTGTGGTTAAGTATGATAGTGTCCGCAGTTCATGCCTGCAGTTTTGAATCCTGGCCATTACATACATGGTTGGGACTGAAACTCTGGGTCTGTCATAAAGTGGATGCCTGGGATGGGATCTGTCTGAAGTGAAGTTCTGATTCTAGTTGCAGCGTGTGTTTGTTTCTTTGTGAAAATTCGTGATTACTGACGGCATCCCAACCTTGTTCTTTGAGCTACTGAAGCGAAATGATGCATCTGGTCGATCGCATACTGTAATAATCATAGTGGTCGTTTTCAGTTATTTGAGTCGTTCATGTATGTGCATTGTAATGGCTCCCTTGCTATTGTTTGGTTTCTTTACTAGCTAGGAGTTGCAGGATCTTTTCATTTTGGTGAACATTATATTGAATTTCATGCTATTTTTTTAAGACGGATCCAGATGTTTCTTGTTGTTAATATTTTCTAATATGTTTGTCATTTATCTGGCAGGCATATGCATTGCAGCTTCCACTTTTCATCAATTGTGTCTTATTTTTAAGCCGAGAGGGGTTTCGGCGTGCTTGCTTGCGTAATAATTCTGGGAGGTATTGCAAAATTTACAAACTTTTGAGGTTCATCCATGTACTGTGATTAAATGGAAGACACAATTGAAAATAAATTATCTTTTGTACTAATTCTGGGAGGTATTGCAAAATTGCGGAATAATTCCCATATTCTGTGTTTGTTAAACTCTGTTGTTATATTCACATTAAAATCTCTTTCAGTTCTGAACCACGTGATTTTTAGGAAAACTTTCTCTGATCTTGTAATATTTTAACTTGCTGCGTTGGAGTATTTCTCAACTGATGACCTAATACTTATATTACAGTGGTGATGTGTTGAGTGACGAAGAGATACTGAAGGTAGCTTGGATGATCATCCCGTTTGGCTTGTTTGTGACTTTTATTGGCAGTCTATTTGTGTTCAGAATAAAGAAACTGAAGTTATCTGACCCTTATGCAAAAGCTACGTTAATCATCGGTAAGTCTTCCATGAACCCAAATTTACTAGTACTAAGTTATTTGTATATTTATCCCGAGCAAGATAATTGATATTTCATTAAGGATACCTCTCCAAGAATTAATTTGTCAGTTAGTTGATTCAGTTCGATTGAGTACGACAAAATAACAAGCCTCATTAAATTATTAGAGGCACTGCGATATTATATCTTTATAGAAAAAGTTCACTTTTCGACCCTGATTTATTGCAGAAGTTCGCTTTTCAACTGTGAACTATAATACTCCCTCGGTCCCAAAATAAGTGTCTCAACTTTAGTACAACTTTTCACTAAAGTTGTACAAAGTTGAGACACTTATTTTGGGACGGAGGGAGTACCATTTGAATTGCTCCAGTTTCACCTGTTGTGATCTCACAAGTAGTTTAGGGAGATGTGTCTACCATCTCTCTGCTGTGCCACCAAATTTGACTTCTTGTCTGTTCCCAATATAAAAAATGATCTGAATGGCAGGGTTTCTTCTTGGCATGTTTGTTTGTTATAATGGCAGTGACATGCTGGACACATGCATCATAAATGTCACTCCAAATCACTTGTGAAGCCACCTGAGGGTGAAAAGTGGATTGTTGCAGTAGTTCTAGGTTGTAGCTCAAATGGTTTTGGAGTTCAGGGTTGAGAGTGTTTTTTTTTCTGTCTTAGATTAAATGCAAATGCTGAACACCGAGCTCTTGATCTATAAAATGGACAAGTATTTCATGCTGTCATGCAGCTAAATGGAGCATCTTTTAGAATTGCATTTCATGCTGTCATGCAGCTAAATGGAGCATCTTGTAGAATTGAATGCACCAACCAGTTCTCCCAAAAGCTCAAGCTGATGGGAAAAGGTGGGCTATGCATTTATACTTCAAGCCTAAATGTGGACTGAAAGTGGGCTGCAATTTTTATTTTTTAAATTGCGCCAGACAGTTCTTGAGCTCAAGATCTCTTGGCTCTAATACCATGTAGAATTGCATGCACTAACCAGTTCTCCCAATATCCCAAGCTGATGGGGAAAGGTGGGTTATGCATTTATACTTCAACACATCCCATATAGATATCCTACTATTACTCCTAAACTAGAGTGCCTTCTCATTTCAATGTTTTGTCCACTTCCCTCACATTGAGATCTGATGTTTTTATCTGGTCCAAAATGGCAGGATTTGCGTGTATCTTGGAGCTACTGGCAGAACCTTTGTATATTCTTTCCCAGACGAAGAAATACTACATAATAAGAGTGTATACGGAACCTGCAGCTACTCTGCTACGTTGCCTAACAACTTATATCTTCATAAAAGGACATATTAAAGTGGTAATGCCACATAGCCTTCTACTCCAGTTTATTACCGATCGCATAAAATGCATACGCCCACAATGTTCTCGTTGTTTACACCTCATATTCGGGAATCTACGTTGCACACAATTGCCTTGTAATTATACTTGAAATGGTCACCAATCAATGAATCATTCTGAAAAAATGACCATTTAGTGCAACTACCTCAATCCAATTATCTATTTTGTTTTCAGTGAAACCATCTCATTATCAAAACTAAAACAAAGTTAGTGCAACCATCTACATGGTTATACATCCAACTTTGTGACAAACTAATAATCCATGACGTTCCAATAGCCAGTCCGTACTGTATATTGTATTTTTTTGGTATGTGTACCAAGGATAATATTTGTATATATTAGAAGATTTCAACTACTGTATTTTTGTGGTTGGCTAACAAATACAACTTTCCTAATTATAATAAGATAAAAATATCGGGAACAGTTTCCTTCGTCATTCCTTTGTCCTGTGTTGTACTCATCCATCTTAAGTTTATCTTAAAAAATGATAGAGCTTTGCAGGATACACAGTATAATTTTGCCAAGTGACATATCCAATTGATAATATTCTCTGCTCCACTTCTGTTCACGTACCCATTCATGCTTTCCCATGTAATTTTAATTTGTATTACGTTTGTTGATCAATACAGTACTATAATAGTGATTTTTTTGTAGGAGAAGCTGGTCGTATTTGCTTTGTCTCAGGTTGTCTATGCGGCCTGCATTTTCATTGGATATTGGGCATATTTTCTTTTATTTGCTAATATCAGAACTTTTGATCTCCTTCCATTCAGGTTTCTTCTTTATTTGTGTTTTTACTTGTATATAATTAGGCATGAGTTATCACAAGTAAATTATATTTCCTTGTTGATGCCAAAACACACACACATTGTCAGGTTGTCAACCCTGATGGTCTACGATAAACAGTTATTGCACATGTGCATATTGTTTACAGGCCAGACTATCAGGAAACTGATCCTCCAAGAAGGCGAAAAATTTGTTCTTGTTTGGTTTGATACTCCATTTAACCAGGCTGCATACGGTCTTGTGGATAAATTAGGCAAGTATGTCAAGCACCTTCTGTTTCAAGTGCTTTTCTTTAGATAAATGGCAGTTGGCGAGGTGTGGTTCATCAATGCCTCCCACCTCCTTCTCTCACCTTGCTAGAATATCTCCAACAAAAAATAACAAATTAACTAACTAAAAATATGACAAAGCTATCCAAACTACTGACTTAACCACCTTCTGAAAAATCTCTAATGATCTTGTAATTGTTTACAGGAAGTCTGGTTGTTCGAATAATTTTCCTGCCATTTGAGGAGAGTTCTTATGCTACATTCACCCAATTAGCATCAGGTTGCTCTTTTGCATGAATATAAAGTTTCATTTTACTATGATAGCTAAGTACAATTGCTTATCATCTGTTTGGCCTGAAAGATTGAATTTCATGCATTTGCATCATTGCGGTCTACTGATCTGGAGAATCCGTCTGTAAGTTTTGCCTATTGAGCATCTCTGTACTTGATTAGTCAAAGGAGGTTAACCTATGTTGTGCTGGTATCTGCTAAACAATAATGCTCATGAAATATAGTTTTCCTTCCAAATCCATTTGGTTAGCTGAATTGATTATGTTCTTGTGAAGTGACTGCTTTGTGTATTGGCTACTGGTCATTTGATATTTCTGCCCACTTTCTGCATGTTTGTTATTCTCATTGTTCAGTATTTAAATTACTCATGACCTGTCTCACAGGAAGTAAGACTCTTACAAGTATTATGAATTATTATTATTGCTAAGATAAGCATTGCTGCCAATGCACAAAACAAGATTACCTTTTGCGTATTCCTTGCTATCTTAAATTGTAATGTTTAACACAATTCCGGCTTATAACGCTGCTGCTGTCCAGTTGTTAGAATTTAGATATGACCATTCCTATATCTCAAGCTATCTGAAATTATTAGTTTTGGCATATTTTTAGTTTGGTGCTGCTGTTTAATAACTCGTCCTTACAATTATAGTTGGCCATTGAACTCTTAGCAAAATTACTAAAACAATATGTTGTGTGCATTATCTTTGGATTTATATTTCTCTGAAAGAGCTAATGATGGATCCTTATCCACAGGGCAAACTCCTGAGAATGTATCCAATCTGGAAGGTTCTTTGCTCGGAGCTCTTAAACTTATTACGCTGATAGGTATGCTGTCCAATACTGAATGCTGTAATGCGTATATTAATCTATTTATCTACATGTTTTAATTGCTGTCAACTTCAACCTCCTAGTTTTCTATGGATATTAGATACGTTAACAGCCCTTGAATATGATCATCCTCTAACAATGCAGGTCTCGTGGTCATTTCTTTTGGTCCAAGTTATTCATACACCCTTCTGAATCTATTATATGGAAGAAGATATAGTGATGGCGAAGCTACAGCTGTCCTCCGTTTCTATTGTGTTTACATAATCTTCTTAGCAATGAATGGTTTGTATTTAGAACTTATATGCAGCAGCTCTGCATATATTCATTCTATAATCTTGCAAAGTAGTTTTTTTAAATAATGTTAAGAATATTTCATTGATGAATAGTAACTCTGCACTGGTACCTGTCAAATCTAAATTGTGTATTTGATATTAAACTAGTTTTTGCAAACCCGGAAGGCATAACAGTCCCAGTTTCGCCCTTTCTGTTTTTAGATTTTTCTTCAGTTATGATGCATGTAGCACAGTAATATATCCAACTTGATATGTGGAACAGTTATAATTTCTTTCCAGCCATTTAATTAGCAGTTACGTTCGTCCAAGTTATGACTTGGTCTCTCCTTTGAAAGCTATCAGTTGTTCTTTTATATCTCATCCTGCACAACAATATAGCTGAAAAAAAATCTTTATTGAATGAAAACTAACTATACTATGCATTCTCTCGACAAGATTTTGACCTTTTCTGTATTAATATTTTACGGAAAAGCTAAAAATCTGACGTCAAATTTTTAGGCATGGCAAATCTGACGTTTTTCATGGCAATTTATATTGTCACGATGATGGCAAATTTAGTTTGCAAGCACGGCGATTCCTGGCCAAAAAATAAACTGAGACGGATTTACCATGCTCGCCAACTAAACTTGCCATCCTTGACGAACATAATTTGCCATGGTCAAAAATCTGACGTCAGATTTGTAGTAGAGTATATTTTACGAACAAGAAATATGCTACTGGTGGTGCTGATTGTTAGATATACCTTGGCTATTTAGTAGAGTATTTGGTTAAATGTGCATATCAATGAAGTTCCGCATGAATGACTTATGTCCTTCGATATTTTCAGGCACTTCTGAAGCTTTCCTTCATTCTGTTGCCAATGAAAGCCAGCTTAAGCAGTCAAACAATATGTTGCTCCTCTTCTCAGCAATTTATACTGTTCTAAATGTTGCTTTTATTAAATCTGCCGGAGCTGTTGGGTTGATTGCTGCAAATTCTGTCAGTATCCTTCAGTAATGACTATGCTATCCTTGTTTTCTTCAAATCAATCTTTTCCTGGGAGAACTTCCTTTGCGCCTTGACTGTCTGTAAAGATATGCTACTGCGAATCTCATATTCTGCAGTATTCATCAATGAGTATTTTAAGGTAAAGTTTCTTGAATGTTCCACCTTGGGATTTTTTCCTTGTATAAGGATTGCATTTGTAAAAAAAAAAAACCTGATGACATATTTACAGGGCTCATTCTCCTTCTACCGCTGCTTGCCAGCGGGCTGGGGCGTTCTGCTCATTTCTGGTCTGACCACAGCTTTCTCCGAGAGGATGTTTCTGAATAGAAATAGGTTCAAGCAGACCCTTCCCATTCACATGGTGATAGGCATCATGTGCCTGGGCTTCTCATTGCTTGAGATGTAAGCACTACATCACCACAGAATGATACTTGCTCTGTTCAGATACTCCCTTCGCTCCATACTGTTAGTGGATTGTAGATTTTTTTTAAAAACTTTGTAAGCTTTGACCAAATTACATGTAATTTAACAACATTTAGAATACCAAATCCATACCACTAGATTCATCATGAAATATATTTCCATGTACTGTAGATATAGATACTTTTCTCTATAAACTCTGGTCAAAGTTTATGAAGCTTGACTTTTGAGAAAACCAATGCGCACTATATTATGGAACGTAGGGAGTATTATTAATCATCCTGACATGGCTTGTTTCTCGAGCAGATACCGTGGCGAAAAGCAGTTCTTGGTGAGCATCATCAAATCATTGAAGGGTCACGACATACACACATGAATTTATATATTTGGGGCAAGTGAATTTACCCCAGATATATACTCCCTCCGTTCCAAAATAGATGACTCGACTTTGTACTAACCAAAGTTGAGTCATCTATTTTGGAACGGAGGGAGTAAATGATATTTCCATACAACATGCGTGCTGTAAATTCTTGTATACTGGCTAGAGTACCAATGAAGGGAGCTGGACCCAGCAGCTGGAGAGGCTTCTGAAAGAACAGATCAAATTGACCGAAATCATAAATCGCCGCTATGCAGTGAATTGAATTGCTGGGACAAGTTATAGAGGCGACATAAAGCATAGATCATCTGGGTAGATAGGTAATATATTCTGTAACTTTTCTACATTGGACTTATTAAGATTAAATTGCAGCATGGTTGCCCTTAATTTACCATGTTGTGCCATTCAGGTTTGGTTAGCTGAGTTCCGATAGAACTTTGCAAAATTCCTTAATTGTTAGATAGCTGGGAATGAATTGTGTGGTAACGATTTTATATCTGACGATTGTGTGGATCACCTACTCCCTATGGTTCCCTCATTTTTCATGCCTACTCCCAACACCCATCTTGAGCAAGGATTGCGTGTCCTGGGTTGTGGGGAACGTATCGAGCCCTAACAATTTTGTCTTTGCCGATGTCGAGGTTCTATTTGTTACACAGGAGAGGCGGTTTTGCGCTCCATGTGGATCGTAATTATGCCTTTTGAACCGGCACCTTGATATGTTAAACAAGCATCTATTTTTTCTGATAACTTTACTTATAATTTGCACTAATGAATGACATTATCGTTGCTAATGCCATTTTTGCAACCAAAATTACTGTATTTATTTTTTCTGTCACAACTTATTAAGGGATGGTTTAAACCAACACTTGTCTACACTTAATAACACGCCTCAATCATGTACGTTTAATGATCAAACCCTACCTGGGGCACTAAATTAATGTGCTTTCAATGATCATGTATGATCCTCATCTTTTCCCAACTGGTGAAATATGCATGTTTTTCTAAATACATGGAGCCGACATGAAAATGTGCTTAATCTTGGTTATTTCTTGTGATAGGTGTGGAATATTTCCAATTTATGAGAAGCATCAAGACTGATTTTGGTAAATCGTTTGAGAAACAGGACAATTACGGCGAAACTATTTTAAATTGTGTGGAACACTCGATTTTTACTAGTTATCAACCAGTGTAGAAACTTTAAAATTCGAAAAGCAGATAGTATGTTTTCTGAAGTTATAGTACTTTTGTAGGTCAGCATATGAATTTCTTCCAATTTCTTGATGCATCAATTATATGATATGAAATGCAACAATTTAATATTTTGCATTTCTTCATTTTTTAGTTACAAGTCCTGAAACACTAGAAAATGGGTTTAGTTCAAGCCAGTTTATTTGTGATTTCGTCGTCATGTTTCAAATTATGGCGTCGGTTTAAGAATATGGTTGTATGTGGGATTTTCCAAGAACGGGAACTTTTCATGGAGGCCTCAAACATTTCATAGTCTCTTGGTCTCCAGTGACCTCGGCGTTCCACCTGCATTATCTTGCAAGGTAAATCTCCTTTAAGCAGTTGTGGTGATGCTGTTGGAGACTTTTTTTGGAACAAAAAGGTAGGTCATTTTCTACCTTATGCATTTAAAACGGGTAAAAATGCCCAGATGACCAAAGTCATTTACATGAAGACGATGTTAACGCTGCACAAAGACATGCAGCAGGCCATCACCAAACCTCTATGGAAAGAAAAGAGTAAAGAGGCGAGGAAGACAGCTATGCGGACGTGATTACATTTGTCCATGCAACTAGAGCTTGTTTGACAGTCCCTTCTGCTGCCCTCATGCTGTCGGAGACTGGTTAGGCAAGTTTTGTATATGAGAGAATTGTTCAGGTGTTTTTCTTTTGGAAATTAGTTCGTGTGTGTTGGTTGGTTCAGTCCCTCTCTGCGTATTAATGGAGCTAGCCAAAAACGATTGTGAAAATGGTGTTCAATCTACTCCCTCCAAATGAGTTATTCATCCCTTCATATTTTGCGTATTAATGGAGCTAGCCAAAAACGATTGTGAAAATGTGGTTCAATCTACTCGCTCCAAATGAGTTTATTCATCCCTTCATATTTTGAGTCACATTTTGATCATCACTAGAACAATACCCGTGCGTTGCAACAGGATATAAATATTCTAGTACGTTAGCTTGTGATTTACTTGTCAATAATAATGTAACTGTGTAAATAAATATTAATCAAATTCTAACCACGAATTACCTTATATTTTTATATAAATTTGGTAAGTAAATTAAAGTGGAATTGGTTTAGAAGGTAAGTAAATTAAGGTGATTGATTATCATATACATGGAAGGTTGGACGAAGGGATGGTGGAGAGAAAGATGAAATGAAAACCTTACGTTCTTTTTAAGTAGTAGAGATTCAACTAATAAAATATGAGTTGTATGTAAAAAAAATACCATTGGAAAGTTCTTTCAATTAAGAATCTAACAATATGTGGCATATCACTTATATTTTGCTAGTTAGATCTACAGTCAAATTTTGACCCAAAAAAATAAGAGCAACTAATAAATTGGGATGGGGGAAGTAAATTAGTGTTGTTGTTAACCTGATTTTCATATACACACCGAGTATATATCCAACATGCTATGAACAATTAACCGCGAGTATAAAATATCTAACACTGTGATTTAGTGGCAACACTTGATTTCTTTTCCAAGGAGCACCTGAAATTTACATGGCATAGGGTATTCAAAATGTATTTTAATATATAAGTGGAAAACTAATAATAATAATGAAGATTCATATCCTATGCAAACTTTATTCATTCATGTGACTTTTTATTACAACATCAAGCTCTCGTACTTCTTTCGGCGAGAATGAAGAAGTTGTGGTGTACTCCCCGCCATTTGCGCTCCATTGACTATCATACAATCATAACTGAGCAAACGGTTGAAGCACCAAGATATGTTTGCATTGCATGTAAGACACGAGAGATTGCTAAACCTCGATTCTGACTTGTTTACAAATAAAGCTATGCTGGTTGATGACACTTCTCTCTACAAACTAACTAAATATTGACATTGTCGAAGGTGTTTCCTCCCCGCTGATGATGTGGTTGTCACCTCCATCATTCATAAACTGCTTACAGAACCAGTGTTGTTTCCACACTCTTTTAGCCATCTCCTTGATGGGAATGTTCTTCATTTCGGGGAGGAAGAAAAGGACGAAGAGCGACATGATGGCAACACACACGGAGGAAATAAAACCCGGTTCAAGGAAGGTTCTAGAACCTTCCCAAAATAGGTGGAAGATAGGCACATGTATTCGGGCTGACCCTTATCAGGGTGAGCGATCTGCGGGAGTGCGCGTTTGCTTCGTGGATTAACATTTTTTGTTAGTGGGCTATTACGAATTTAATCGGCTGGCTCATTTTGTTTGCCTAGCTAGTTCATGGAGGCTCTTGACTTGTGTTTTCCTTCTTTGAGATCGTTCTGACTGGTTAATGAAGGTGGTGCATTTATTCCATGGGTCTTTATGGTGTGCCTGCATGTTGTGTCTTTGTTGTCAACCGGTAGCGCACATTCCTTTGCAGGTGTGCGTGTTTTTCTGTCATGTGATGTTGACGATGAGTAGGAACACGGTCATACAGCTGCCACGCTGACATGCATGCACATATACTCGTCGGGCAGCGATACACACACTGAAGGAAATATGCCCTAGAGGCAATAATAAAGTTATTATTTATTTCCTCATATCATGATAAATGTTTATTATTCATGCTAGAATTGTATTAACCGGAAACATAATACATGTGTGAATACATAGACAAACATAGTGTCACTAGTATGCCTCTACTTGACTAGCTCGTTGATCAAAGATGGTTAAGTTTCCTAGCCATAGACATGAGTTGTCATTTGATTAACGGGATCACATCATTAGGAGAATGATGTGATTGACTTGACCCATTTCGTTAGCTTAGCACTTGATCGTTTAGTTTACTGCTATTGCTTTCTCCATGACTTATACATGTTCCTATGACTATGAGATTATGCAATTCCCGAATACCGGAGGAACACTTTGTGTGCTACCAAACGTCACAACGTAACTGGGTGATTATAAAGATGCTCTACAGGTGTCTCCGATGGTGTTTGTTGAGTTGGCATAGATCAAGAATAGGATTTGTCACTCCGATTGTCGGAGAGGTATCTCTGGGCCCTCTCGGTAATGCACATCACTAGAAGCCTTGCAAGCAATGTGACTAATGAGTTAGTCACGGGACGATGCACTACGGAACGAGTAAAGAGACTTGCCGGTAACGAGATTGAGCTAGGTATTGAGATACCGACGATCGAATCTCGAGCAAGTAACATACCGATGACAAAGGGAACAACGTATGTTGTTATGCGGTTTGACAGATAAAGATCTTCGTAGAATATGTAGGAACCAATATGAGCACCCAGGTTCCGCTATTGGTTATTGACCGGAAACGTGTCTCGGTCATGTCTACATAGTTCTCGAACCCGTAGGGTCCGCACGCTTAAAGTTCGGTGATGATCGGTATTATGAGTTTATGTGTTTTGATGTACCGAAGGTAGTTCGGAGTACCGGATATGATCACGGACATGACGAGGAGTCTCGAAATGGCCGAGACATAAAGATCGATATATTGGACGACTATATTTGGACATCGGAATGGTTCCGGGTGAAATCGGGATTTTACCGGAGTACCGGGAGGTTACCGGAACCCCCCGGTAAGTGTATGGGCCTTATTGGGCCTTAGTGGAATAGAGGAGGAGGAAGCCTAGGAGGGGGCGCCCCCCCCCCAAGCCCAATCCGAATTGGGTGAGCGGGCCGGGCCCCCTTTCCTTCCTCTCTCCCTCCTCTTTTCTACCTCTCCTACTCCAACTTGGAAGGGGCGAATCCTACTCCCGGTGGGAGTAGGACTCCCCTATGGCGCGCCCTAGAGAGGGCCGGCCCTCCCCCTCCTCTACTCCTTTATATATGGGGGAGGGGGCACCCCATAGACACACAAGTTGATCATTGATCTCTCTTAGCTGTGTGCGGTGCCCCCCTCCACCATAATCCACCTCGGTCATATCGTAGCGGTGCTTAGGCGAAGCCCTGCGTCGGTAACTTCATCAACACCGTCACCACGCCGTCGTGCTGACGAAGCTCTTCCCTGAAGCTCTACTGGATCGTGAGTTCGCGGGACGTCACCGAGCTAAACGTGTGCTGAACGCGGAGGTGCCGTACGTTCGGTACTGAGGATCGGTCGATCGTGAAGACGTACGACTACATCAACCGCGTTGTTATAATGCTTCTGCTTACGGTCTACGAGGGTACGTAGACGACACTCTCCCCTCTCGTTGCTATGCATCACCATGATCTTGCGTGTGCGTAGGAAAATTTTGAAATTACTACGTTCCCCAACAGTGGCATCCGAGCCAGGTTTATGCATAGATGTTATATGCACGAGTAGAACACAAGTGAGTTGTGGGCGATACAAGTCATACTGCTTACCAGCATGTCATACTTTGGTTCGGTGGTATTGTTGGATGAAGCGGCCCGGACCGACATTACGCGTACGCTTACGCGAGACTGGTTCTACCGACGTGCTTTGCACACAGGTGGCTGGCGGGTGTCAGTTTCTCCAACTTTAGTTGAACCGAGTGTGACTATGCCCGGTCCTTGTTGAAAGTTAAAACAACACTAACTTGACGAAATATCGTTGTGGTTTTGATGCGTAGGTAAGAACGGTTCTTGCTCAGCCCGTAGCAGCCACGTAAAACTTGCAACAACAAAGTAGAGCACGTCTAACTTGTTTTTGTAGGGCATGTTGTGATGTGATATGGTCAAGGCATGATGCTATATTTTATTGTATGAGACGATCATGTTTTGTAACGGAGTTATCGGCAACTAGCAGGAGCCGTATGGTTGTTGCTTTATTGTATGCAATGCAATCGCCCTATAATTGCTTCACTTTATCACTAAGCGGTAGCGATAGTCGTAGAAGCAATAGTTGGCGAGATGACAATGATGCTACGATGGAGATCAAGGTGTCGCGCCGGTGACGATGGTGATCATGACGGTGCTTTGGAGATGGAGATCAAAGGCACAAGATGATGATGGCCATATCATATCACTTATATTGATTGCATGTGATGTTTATCCTTTATGCATCTTATTCTGCTTTGATTGACGGTAGCATTATAAGATGATCTCTCACTAAATTTCAAGGTACAAGTGTTCTCCCTGAGTATGCACCGTTGCCAAAGTTCGTCGTGCCGAGACACCACGTGATGATCGGGTGTGATAAGCTCTACGTTCACATACAACGGGTGCAAGCCAGTTTTGCACACGCAGAAATACTCAGGTTAAACTTGATGAGCCTAGCATATGCAGATATGGCCTCGGAACATTGAGACCGAAAGGTCGAGCGTGAATCATATAGTAGATATGATCAACATAGTGATATTCACCATTGAAAACTACTCCATTTCACGTGATGATCGGACATGGTTTAGTTGATTTGGATCACGTGATCACTTAGATGATTAGAGGGATGTCTATCTAAGTGGGAGTTCTTAAGTAATATGATTAATTGAACTTTAATTTATCATGAACTTAGTACCTGGTAGTATTTTGCTTGTGTATGTTGTTGTAGATAGATGGCCTGTGCTGTTGTTCTATTGAATTTTAATGCGTTCCTTGAGAAAGCTAAGTTGAAAGATGATGGTAGCAATTACACGGACTGGGTCCGTAACTTGAGGATTATCCTCATTGCTGCACAAAAGAATTACGTCCTGGAAGCACTGTTGGGTGCCAGGCCTGCTGCTGATGACGTTAAGAACGTCTGGCAGAGTAAAGTTGATGACTACTCAATAGTTCAGTGTGCCATGCTTTACGGCTTAGAATCGGGACTTCAACGACATTTTGAACGTCATGGAGCATATGAAATGTTCCAGGAGTTGAAGTTAATATTTCAAGCAAATGCCCGAATTGAGAGATATGGAGTGATGAACTATAAGCTACAAGAGCTTTGTGATGAACTATAATATGCAAGGGATGGATAAGACAATTCCCGAGCTCTTCGCGATGCTAAAGGCTGCTGAGGTAGAAATCAAGAAGGAGCATCAAGTGTTGATGGTCAACAAGACCACCAGTTTCAAGAAAAAGGTTAAAGGGAAGAAGAAGGGGAACTTCAAGGTGAACGGCAAACAAGTTGCTGCTCAGGAGAAGAAACCCAAGTCTGGACCTAAGCCTGAGACTGAGTGCTTCTACTGCAAATAGACTGGTCACTGGAAGCAGAACTGCCCCAAGTATTTGGCGGATAAGAAGGATGGCAAGGTGAACAAAGGTATATGTGATATACATGTTATTGATGTGTACCTTACTAAAGCTCGCAGTAGCACCTGGGTATTTGATACTGGTTCTGTTGCTAATATTTGCAACTCGAAACAGGGACTATGGATTAAGCAAAGATTGGCTAAGGACGAGGTGACAATGCGCGTGGGAAATGGTTCCAAAGTCGATGTGATCGCCGTCGGCACGCTACCTCTACATCTACCTTCGGGATTAGTTTTAGACCTGAATAATTGTTATTTGGCGCCAGCGTTGAGCATGAACATTATATCTGGATCTTGTTTGATGCGAAATGGTTATTCATTTAAATCTGGGAATAATGGTTGTTCTATTTATATGAGTAATATCTTTTATGGTCATGCACCCTTGAAGAGTGGTCTATTTTTGTTGAATCTCGATAGTAGTGATACACATATTCATAATGTTGAAGCCAAAAGATGCAGAGTTGATAATGATAGTGCAACTTATTTGTGGCACTGCCGTTTGGGTCATATTGGTGTAAAGCGCATGAAGAAACTCCATACTGATGGACTTTTGGAATCACTTGATTATGAATCACTTGGTACTTGTGAACCATGCCTCATGGGCAAGATGACTAAAACGCCGTCCTCCGGAACAATGGAGCGAGCAACAGATTTGTTGGAAATCATACATACTGATGTATGTGGTCCGATGAATATTGAGGCTCGCGATGGGTATCATTATTTTCTGACCTTCATAGATGATTTGAGCAGATATGGGTATATCTATGTGACGCCCCCGATTCAATCGTACACTAATCATGCACGCAAACGTGTACGATCAAGATCAGGGACTCACGGGAAGATATCACAACACAACTCTAAAACATAAATAAGTCATACAAGCATCATAATACAAGCCAGGGGCCTCGAGGGCTCGAATACAAGTGCTCGATCATAGACGAGTCAGCGGAAGCAACAATATCTGAGTACAGACATAAGTTAAACAAATTTGCCTTAAGAAGGCTAGCACAAACTGGGATACAGATCGAAAGAGGCGCAGGCCTCCTGCCTGGGATCCTCCTAACCACTCCTGGTCGTCGTCAGCGAGCTGCACGTAGTAGTAGGCACCTCCGGTGTAGGAGTCGTCGTCGACGGTGGCATCTGGCTCCTGGGCTCCAGCATCTGGTTGCGACAACCAGGTATAGAAAGGGGAAAAGAGGAAGAAAAGCAACCGTGAGTACTCATCCAAAGTACTCGCAAGCAAGGAGCTACACTACATATGCATGGGTATATGTGTAAAGGGCCATATTGGTGGACTGAACTGCAGAATGCCAGAATAAGAGGGGGATAGCTAATCCTGTCGAAGACTACGCTTCTGGCCACCTCCATCTTGCAGCATGTAGGAGAGAGTAGATGGTAAGTCCACTAAGTAGCATCGCATAGCATAATCCTACCCGGCGATCCCCTCCTCGTCGCCCTGTTAGAGAGCGATCACCGGGTTATATCTGGCACTTGGAAGGGTGTGTTTTATTAAGTATCCGGTTCTAGTTGTCATAAGGTCAAGGTACAACTCCGGGTCGTCCTTTTACCGAGGGACACGGCTATTCGAATAGATAAACTTCTCTGCAGGGGTGCACCACATAACCCAACACGCTTGATCCCATTTGGCCGGACACACTTTCCTGGGTCATGCCCGGCCTCGGAAGATCAACACGTCGCAGCCCCACCTAGGCTCAACAGAGAGGTCAGCACGCCGGTCTAAATCCTATGCGCGCAGGGGTCCGGGCCCATCGCCCATTGCACACCTGCACGTTGCGAGGGCGGCCAGAAGCAGACCTAGCCTAGCAGGCGTTCCAGTCCAATCCGGCGTGCGCCGCTCCGTCGCTGACGTCAAAAAGAGCTTCGGGTGATACCACGACGTTGAGTGCCCATAACTGTTCCCGCGTAGTTGGTTAGTGCGTATAGACCAAATGGCCAGACTCAGATCAAATACCAAGAACTCGTTAAGCTTGTTATTTTTAAGTATCCGCGGACGCTGACCAGGGCCAGGCCCACCTCTCTCCTAGGTGGTCTCAACCTGCCCTGTCGCTCCGCCACAAAGTAACAGCCGGGGGCCGTCAGGAACCCAGGCCCACCTCTACCGGGATGGAGCCACCTGTCCTTTCAGCCCCCTCATCAGAATCACTTGCGGGTACTCAACGAGCTGACCCGACTTTAGTCACCACATGTGTCATGTATATAAAGTATATAGTATATACCCGTGATCACCTCCCTAGGGATCACGACCCGATAGTATAGCATGGCAGACGGACAAGAGTGTAGGGCCACTGATGGAACACTAGCATCCTATACTAAGCAGTAAAATAGCAGGTAAGGGTAACAACTATAGCAACAATGACAGGCTATGCAGCAGAATAGGATTAACCGAAAGCAGTAACATGATACGCTCTTCTAATGCAAGCAGTATAGAGAAGAATAGGCGATATCTGGTGATCAAGGGGGGGGGCTTGCCTGATTGCTCTGGCAAGAAGCAGGGGTCGTCAACTCCGTAGTCGAACTGGGGGTCGCCGGCAGTCTCGGGGTCTACCGGAAAGAAGTAACGAAGGGGGAACACAATAAATAACAGAGCAATCAAAGCAACACAAAGCGTAACATGGCAATACGCGGTGCTAGGTGTGCCCTAACGCGGTAGTAGGTGATACCGATGAAGGGGGAAACATCCGGGAAGGTATTCCCAGTGTTTCGCGTTTTCGGACAGATGAACCGGAGGGGGAAAGTTGTGTGTTTGCTATTCTAGGGATGTGTGGCGGACGAACGGGCTGCGTATTCAGATTCGTCTCGTCGTTCTGAGCAACTTTCATGTACAAAGTATTTTCATCGGACTTATAGATTATTTTATATTAATTTTTAAAGATTTAATTCATTTCCAGTAATTAACAGAATTAAATTAATTATAAAATGCAATTATGATGTCAGCGTGATGTCATCAGTCAACCGTCTGTTGACTGGGTCAACAGACGTGTGGGTCCCGCTCGTCATTGACTGTTTAGTCTAATTAGGATTTAACTAATCTAATTACTATTTAATTAAACTAACTAGTTAATTAGATTAATTAAACATGATTAATTAACATAATTAACATAATTAATTTAATTAATTAATTAATTAATTATTTTTATTATTATATATATATTTTTTAAATCTTTTTTTTCTTTTAACGTTCTGGGGGGTGGGGCCTACTTGTCATAGGCTCATGGCCTTAACGGGCGCTGGGTGCATGGGTGCCGGGCAACGGGTGCACGGGCGCCAGCCCGAACAGAGGCGCACTCGACCGGGCGCTGCGGGGCGGCAGGGGAGCTCCGGCGAGGGGGGTACGGCACGCGGGGCGGGCGAGGGCACCGATGGGGCGAACGGATCCGTGGCGGGCGGGGCAGAGGGGGCGTGGGCGCGGCCAGGGGGCTGTGCAGAGCAGCAGCAGGGGGTCTCGGGCGAGCGGCGCAGGAGTGGCACGGCACCAGGGCGGGGACGGCGTTGTGCGGGCGTGCGCATCGAGCGTGGCCGGGTCACGCGGTGCGCACGGCGGAGTACGGGAGCAGAGGGGGGAGGAGAGGGGAGGCGCAACCAGCGCGGCGGCTCACCGCGAAGCTGTAGGGAGGGGGCAGTGGGCTCGAGGCGGCTTGGGGTGGTCCGGCAACGGCGGGGCGAGGACGAGGCGACGACCGACAATGGAGAGGCGGGGCGGGGCAGTCTGGCGACGGAATCGAGGAGGCGGCGACGTCAGGGGCAGGCGCAGGGTCGGGGCGCGCCGTGCGGGAGGAGACGGGGAGGCGGGCGCCTGTGAGGTGGCGAGAGGCGACGACGAGGTGGTCGGGGCTCGCTGCCTCGATCTCGATCCAGACGGGAGGAGAGGAGATCGTGGGGGGAGTGGGGCGATCTGCAGATATTGTGGGGGCGTGGGGGGATAAGGGAGGACGCGGCGGGCCGACTGGGCCGCGTGGGTGGCCAGCTGGGCCTGTTGGCCCAATTGGCCAAGGGGCCTCCTTTTTTTTCTATTTCTCCTTTTTCTTTTATTTACTTTTACTGTTTTCTATTTATGTTCCAATAAACTTAGTTTTATAAAATGCCACAGTAGCACCTAAAATTGTGTTTCCAAGCATTCCACTATCACAATTAATTTGGCACATTAATTAATTAGCTTGTATTTGTTTACTATTTTAAAAGCATATAAATAATTGATTTAGCCCAAGTTTTATTCATTTTAGATTATTTAAACATATTATAAAAGTGTGGTTTCTTCATCATAATTACTCATGAATTACCTGGCACGTTTAGAGCATTTTAGTTTTAATGTTTGGAAACTTTGATTATTTGACTAATCAGTTTTAAACTAACGCGAGATTAACTACAGTGACAGAGGTGACGTGGCATCATCAACGGGGGATTACTGTAGCCTAAGTATCTGTAGCGACCAGACCTCAAATGGTCTGTGCTGCTGTGCACCAGTGTCATCCCTGGATCAGTAATGCTGACACGCACAGTACAAATGGAGGATTTATAACAGAGTAGCAATCACACACTTATTACATCGAATATCTCCAAAGAGAATAAGTATGATAAATATGGCTTAAGGCCATCTAAAAACGATAACAGCGGAAGACTTGGAAGATAAGTGAGTCCATCAACTCCAACGGCATCACTGAGTATAAGACCACGACCTAAGGCACCTTACTCGTCGTCTGAAAAGTCTGCAACATGAAACGTTGCAGCCCGAAAACGGGTCAGCACATGGAATATGCTGGCAAAATAACACATAGAGAATAATGAACATGGTAATGCTATACTACATGCATATATGGCTGGTGGAAAGCTCTATGGTTACAGTTTTGCGAAAAGCCAATTTTTCCCTACTGCAAAGGAATAAATTTTATTTAACTATCATGGTGGTTGTGAAACATTGAGATGGTTGACAACATCTCAATCCCAATTAAAAGTCATCATTAACCCAACAAAATTAATTAAAGTAACATGATGAGATTCACATGATAATCCAAGTACTAGATACTCAAGACGTCCATAACCGGGGACACGGCTAACCATGATTAGTTTGTACACTCTGCAGAGGTTTGTGCACTTTTCCCCACAAGACTCGATCTCCTCCGTTTGATTACTCGCACTACATGGTGTTTGAGTAACGGATGACCGAGACACAGTCTTTCAGAAGTGTTTGCACCTTACGTATGGGTAGACAGTTACACCTACTTTCCCCTACATCTGCTAGTCTACCACTGTAAGAGTTCACACAACTTAGTCAACTATGCTAGAGCCCATAATAGCTTGCGGCTGCACACGGAAGTTTCTAGCATGAATAATCTTATGATCCCTTTGAACCTGGGTGGCGGTCCAAAAGAAAAACAGGCAATCCTGGAATACCCAGGTACCTCAATCCACCCAGATGTGAGTTTTAGTTGCCACCTTAGGTAAACCATTAATTAACAATCTCACATCTGTCATGGAACTCTCTCAAACCCAATCCGCGTCTACGAGCATAGCATGGCAATATAATAGCAACGTAGAAGTAACTCCCAAGGGTTTGATAATAAACAGGGCAATAGGTACTACCTCAACTACTTCCCAATACCCACAATTTAATTAGATCCTAATCATGCAATGTTTGAGGATTGATCTAATGCAATAAAAATTGGGTATGGAAGGGTATGATCAAAGTGTTACTTGCCTTGCTGATGATCCGCGAAACCTAGCGATTCGAAGTAACAAGCGGCGCACTCCGGGTACTCTATCGCAAACAAACAAGCAAACAATAAGTACTCATCTAATGCACAGGTAAAACTCTAATGAAAGATCCAACCAGAAAGTTCAACTTAAGAACTCCGGTTTGCAAAAAGAATCAACTCGAACGAAGCAACGAAAGTCAAACGGCGAAAGAAACAAGCTTCGTTTACTAATCTGGATCTAGGTCAAATTTTACAGTAGCAAAAACTTGTTTGAGTAGGTTAAACGGAAAGAGAATTTCGAGATGAAACTCTAGGCGCTTGAATCGCCTGATTCCGATAAACGAGTGAAAAGTTAAACGAAAACGAAGATCCGATCAGAAATCGAGATCTGAAATAATCGGGAAAAATCCGACGAAAAAGAAAAACTAACGAACGGTTAAAGAACGGACGTTCGTTAACAGAGAAAATCCGACGAACACGTTCGTTAAAAACGAACGGGTCGGTGAACGTTCACTAAATAATAGAACCGAAGAAATAAACCGATCTAGGTTTTTTTTTAAAAACGAACGGTTTTTTTAAAAAAAACAGCAAACGGCGGCGGCGGCTCGGTACCTCGTCGGGTCGGGGCTCCGGCGGGGGTCGGTGAGGGGCGGCGGGGTGCGACGGGGTGGCGAGGGGCGGCGAACGGCGAACGGGGCGGCGGCTCCTCGGCCTCCGGCGGCGGCGGCGGGTGCGGGTCGAGGCGGGGCTCGGGGTGAGAGGAGGGGGCGGCGACGGGGTATATATGAGAGGGGGGCTGCTTGGAGGAGGGGGCAAGGCGGCGGGGCTCCGGCGTGTCCGAGCCGGACACGGGCGCGGCGGCGCTGGCGTGCGCGCGGAGGAGACGGCGCGGCTGGGCCTCGGCCCTGTCGGGCGCGACGCGTTTTTTTCTTTAAAACATTCCGCCGAAAAAAATTCATAGAAAAATAAATAAAAATCCAAAAAAGATAAAGCAAATTTTCCCCGTCTAGTTAAAATAATTAGAACAGGGTGAACATTTTTTGACACAAAAATGCAGTTTTGAAAATGTGCCTTTTTTTAATGCAACTAAAATTGCAAATAAAATCCGAATAAAATCCAATATATGATTTTAATATTTTTCCTCCAATATTTTCATTGTTTTGGAGAAGTCATATTTTCTCCTCTCATTTATTTTTAATGTGAAATATTTTTCCGGAGAGAAAATAATTAAAACCAAAATCCTTGTTTTATTATTTGATAAAATCAAATATGAAAAATCGAGAAAATCCCCAACTCTCTCCGAGGGTCCTTGAGTTGCTTAGGATTTATCGAGGATTTGCCAAAATGCAATAAAATATGCTATGCAATGATGATCTTTGTATAACATTCCAAATTGAAAATTTGGGATGTTACAGTATCCGGGCGTCACAATTCTCCTCCACTACAAGAAATCTCGTCCCAAGATTCAAGAGGGGGACTAATGGGGAAAGGATCTGGTTACGAAATTCTAACGAGTCTTCTCGGCCTAGGTTGCTCTTCTCGAAGAGGTCTTTCCCTTGCATTGACGTCTTCATTTCTCTGCTTCAGGTCATCATGGTGAAGTCGTCCTTTTCTTCGGGAATTTCAACGTACCTGCGAATAGGTAAGGGGCAGCTCGGCTACGACAGAATGCCTATGAGGGAAACAATCTGGGGTTAACCCATGAATGAGCATAACATTATCTCTCGAGTTGAACATATAAATTACATCGAGAGTGAGGTACGAAGGTACAATGAGAGGTTCCTAGCAGATAGATAGTTGCTCGAAGTCTGAACCAGAGTGAGAAAGGGGTTCAGAGCAGCGAGAGTAAGTATAGCGTCTGATACCAGAATAGAGCACTAGGAAGGTGGCCCGTGAATTACATAAGAGGCCACGCGCGAGGAATACTTTGGGAACAGGGGGTGTACAGGAAAGTCAGGTTTCGATCCTATGGAACTGTGGGTTATGGGCCCACCATGTGGGTTTTTTTATAGGAGCAGTGACATCTTGCACGGTCATGATAGCAAGGCATGTCAGAGAGTACCCTGTCAGTTATGTCGGCAACACGTTGGTACCAAAGGCGAGGGACGAAGAGAACCATTTCCCTGCTCGTTGAAACGAGGCGGACCAATAGGCAAAGTTCTCATCCATCGGTGGCTACCGAAATGTCATCAACAAAAGTAACATGGTCTACTGAGAGAGTGGTACAACGAGGTGCTCAACTAAGCAGGGAATTATCTCTGCTCAGCTAAGTCAGATTACAAGAAAGGTTAAACAAAACAATGGAAAGGAAAATATGATTATCAGAGTAAACAGAACAATGGAAAGGAAAATGTGTTTAAACACATATTTCAAGGGTATATCCTTCCCAAGGACAAGCGGGGCATGATATCCGTGACAGGATATAATGTAGAAAACCCTCTAGGTAGGGGGAGAGAAATTTTCATGACATTACCCATACAACGGTGTTTGGATAATTGAGCAAGAAACAATTAGCATTGGGATAAGTGTTCTTGTTGAAAATCGGAGTACCACAGACATGCTTCGAGATAGCATTGACATGGTCTTCAAGCAAAGGTCGGACTTGGATACAAAAAGGATTCATCAGGAACAACATATAGAATAAGTCTTTCAATTTCCTCATGGAAGAATGGTTAACCTTGCTAAAAAGGAAATTATAACAAAAGGTCCTCTGGCTAGGGGTGCTAAGCAAAGACACCACCTTACCGGGTTATGTAGAGACCAATGTTATAACTCTTGGAAATATGTTCCAACCATCATATCTGACCAAGATTCAGATCTGATTGGTGTCAGGATAACTCAGACTCGGGATGCCGGAGAGGAAAGGTGCAACACAAATTGTCGATATGACATTGTAAGATTCTCAAGAAATGATCTATGGAAGCAAGTTCCGAATCATGTGTTCATCATTAAACCAAGGAGAGGATGAGGAGGTGGCTAATGATCTCAGCGACAATTCATTGGGATTTCCAAGAGATGGATTGCCACAATTATGTGAACAAGGAGATAACATTTGCCAGATCAAATGATATAAGAAGTATGCTCGAGGAAAACATACACAATTAAACATGGGTTGAAAGGTGCACCCGAAATGTGGGTTGGGTTGCACGCCCAACGTCGGAATGGCGATTGAGCAACCAACACACTAAATTGGAATCATTGTCCAATAACTCTGAAGCAATAGGGTTGCTGGAGATATTAAAGTTGCACAACAGAGTTCACTCAACACGGGGACCAAGAAAAGAATGGTGATGGTGAGAAGCATCACTGTATCAGAAATTCTTAAGAGGTGGTGTAATTCTCACAACATTGATGACATAAGAGATGGTAATGTTCCGAGTAAAGAAGAACAATTGCTGGATGGCAGGGCACTCAAGGTATAACACCAAACACGAACAAGTTGTGTTGGTGGGAAGGCAATAAAGTGGTCGATGATAATAAAATTCATCGAGGGCAAGGATGGTATTTCTCATCATGAATTCAATTGATATCCTAGAAGATCTCAGAATGCTGATGATGACCATGACACATTTGTTGAGAGATTTCATGAAGATGTAATCAACCGGTGAGGACATCAAGTCACGGGAATGATGAAGCGAAAGGTTATTGGAACCAAGGGTACGACACAAACTCGAAATCAAACTTGTCATTCAAGGACAAATTCTATGACGAGGAAGATCGACGTAAGATTAGCTCACCGTCGAAACTTTTGCTCCGGGAAGAAGGACTAGGTAGCACAATTAAAATCATCAAGATAATGATATAGCCAAACAGGCTAGGAATGACGCGATCAGGTACAAACTCGTAAGTAAGGAACATTACTAAAAGTTGTTGAACCGTAGTGCGGACTCGATTCAATTATCGGGGTACTCGAGTGATTAACCACTCAAAACCCAGGAAAAATTCACCGATACCGGATGATATTATACCAGGGAAATAGTTATTATTATAAGAAGCTTCCATGATAGGATCTACATCGTGTCCATGGGCATGAACACAAAGGTTCAAGGTCGACTCCCACTTCTCCAATGCATAACCTTTCATTCACTTCTCATTTTTAAATAAGTTGTAGTGTTGAAATTTTATCTGGCAAAATACCAGAAGAGTATGACTCATGAAAACTTTCGAGTTCACACATATTATGGAAGGCATAGGTTCAACCCATCGGGGCATCGTGGAAACATATACCACAAGCTTCAATAGTAAATATCACCAGCTCGAAAGCAGAGCATGGTTGGCCAAATCAAGGAATAGGATTTACCAAAGGCATTATGTATCAGGGAAAGAACTTCCAAAGTGATTGAATATGAAGGACGTTGTCGGATAAAATCCAACAAGGTTCTGATGGTCCATAAGGAATCTGGTGTGAGCATCGGTACTCAACCAGAAGAAAAAAAAGCATGTAAGGAGATCAGATGATAGAAACAACTGACTACTTCAAAGCTCATTTGCAAAAGAATTATGAATTCCAAGACAAGGAATCAGAAGCAATGCTCTGATTAGGGATGGATAAGTTGAATAGCCTTAGGGGTACAAACGACGACGATTTGATTGGTCGAGATCCAGCTCATGTTAAAAATGACGTCTGAGCCAGAAGGATGAATTCTAGGATCTGATCGAGGATTGCGAGCATTCGCAACATATTGAATCAATGGACTCAAAATGACAATGACAAAGGATGCCAATAAGATTACGAGACTTATGGGATTAATCATAATGCTAGTAAGCAAGAATTTCAAGAGCATTAGGATGTCAAGGACTTTTAGAAGAACGAATGGTATTTCGAAGACTTTTGTGAAATACAGGAATCAACTGTGGATGAACGGATACTCGATAAGTATGAGGAATTATCCGTAGGGGTATTCTTGCATCAAAGATCTGTAAGGCAGTGGCTCAAGAGATTCTTAAAAGTCGAAGAATAATTTGATGCATCTTGTAATAACAAGAGCAGCTGGGAATGAAAGTAGGAAGGACAGGTGTAAGTATTGTTGGGAATCGTAGCATAATTTTAAAATTTTCCTACGTTCACCAAGATGCATCTATGGAGTGTACTAGCAACGAGGGGAAGGGAGTGCATCTACATACCCTTGTAGATCGCGAGCGGAAGCGTTCCAATGAACGTGGATGACGGAGTCGTACTCGCCGTGATCCAAATCACCGATGACCGAGTGCCGAACGGACGGCACCTCCGCGTTCAACACACGTACGGTGCAGCGACGTCTCCTCCTTCTTGATCCAGCAAGGGGAAAGGAGAGGTTGATGGAGATCCAGCAGCACGACGGCGTGGTGGTGGATGTAGCGGGTCTCGGCAGGGCTTCGCTAAGCTTCTACGAGAGAGAGAGAGGTGTTGCAGGGGAGGAGGGAGGCGCCCAAGGCTGTGTCATTGCTGCCCTCCCCCCCCCTTTATATAGGCCCCTGGGGGGTGCGCCAGCCCCAAGGATGGGATCTCAAGGGGGGCGGCGGCCACAAGGAGGGGAAGGGGTTGCCTTGCCCCCCAAGGCAAGGGGGAACTCCCCCCTAGGGTTCCCAACCCTAGGCGCATGGGGGGAGGCCCAAGGGGGGTGCCCCAGCCCACTAGGGGCTGGTTCCCTTCCACTTTCAGCCCACGGGGCCCTCCGGGATAGGTGGCCCCACCCGGTGGACCCCCGGGACCCTTCCAGTGGTCCCGGTACAATACCGATAACCCCCGAAACTTTCCCGGTGGCCGAAACTGGACTTCCTATATATAATTCTTCACCTCCGGACCATTCCGGAACCTCTCGTGACGTCCGGGATCTCATCCGGGACTCCGAACAACTTTCGGGTTTCCGCATACATATATCTCTACAACCCTAGCGTCACCGGACCTTAAGTGTGTAGACCCTACGGGTTCGGGAGACATGCAGACATGACCGAGACGCCTCTCCGGTCAATAACCAACAGCGGGATCTGGATACCCATGTTGGCTCCCACATGTTCCACGATGATCTCATCGGATGAACCACGGTGTCGAGGATTCAATCAATCCCGTATACAATTCCCTTTGTCAATCGGTATGTTACTTGCCCGAGATTCGATCGTCGGTATCCCAATACCTTGTTCAATCTCGTTACCGGCAAGTCTCTTTACTCGTACCGCAATGCATGATCCCGTGACTAACGCCTTAGTCACATTGAGCTCATTATGATGATGCATTACCGAGTGGGCCCAGAGATACCTCTCCGTCATACGGAGTGACAAATCCCAGTCTCGATCCGTGCCAACCCAACAGACACTTTCGGAGATACCCGTAGTGCACCTTTATAGTCACCCAGTTACGTTGTGACGTTTGGCACACCCAAAGCACTCCTACGGTATCCGGGAGTTGCACGATCTCATGGTCTAAGGAAAAGATACTTGACATTGGAAAAGCTCTAGCAAACGAAACTACACGATCTTTTATGCTATGCTTAGGATTGGGTCTTGTCCATCACATCATTCTCCTAATGATGTGATCCCGTTATCAATGACATCCAATGTCCATAGTCAGGAAACCATGACTATCTGTTGATCAACGAGCTAGTCAACTAGAGGCTTACTAGGGACACGTTGTGGTCTATGTATTCACACATGTATTACGATTTCCGGACAATACAATTATAGCATGAATAATAGACAATTACCATGAACAAAGAAATATAATAATAACCATTTATTATTGCCTCTAGGGCATATTTCCAACAGTCTCCCACTTGCACTAGAGTCAATAATCTAGTTACATTGTGATGAATCGAACACCCATTGCGTCCTGGTGTTGATCATGTTTTGCCCTAGGGAGAGGTTTAGTCAACGGATCTGCTACATTCAGGTCCGTATGTACTTTACAAATATCTATGTCTCCATTTTGAACACTTTCACGAATGGAGTTGAAGCGACGCTTGATATGCCTGGTCTTCCTGTGAAACCTGGGCTCCTTCGCAAGGGCAATAGCTCCAGTGTTGTCACAGAAGAGAGTCATTGGGCCCGACGCATTGGGAATCACCCCTAGGTCGGTAATGAACTCCTTCATCCAGACTGCTTCCTGTGCTGCCTCTGAGGCTGCCATGTACTCCGCTTCACATGTAGATCCCGCCACGACGCTTTGCTTGCAACTGCACCAGCTTACTGCTCCTCTATTCAAAATATACACGTATCCGGTCTGTGACTTCGAGTCATCCAGATCTGTGTCGAAGCTAGCGTCGACGTAACCCTTTACGACGAGCTCTTCGTCACCTCCATAAACGAGAAACATATCCTTAGTCCTCTTCAGGTACTTCAGGATATTCTTGACCGCTGTCCAGTGTTCCTTGCCGGGATTACTTTGGTACCTTCCTACCAAACTTACGGCAAGGTTTATATCAGGTCTGGTACACAGCATGGCATACATAATAGACCCTATGGCCGAGGCATAGGGGATGACACTCATCTGTTCTATATCTTCTGCCGTGGTCGGGCATTGAGCCGTGCTCAATTGCACACCTTGCAATACAGGCAAGAACCCCTTCTTGGACTGATCCATACTGAACTTCTTCAATATCTTGTCAAGGTATGTACTCTGTGAAAGACCAATGAGGCGTCTTGATCTATCTCTATAGATCTTGATGCCTAATATATAAGCAGCTTCTCCAAGGTCCTTCATTGAAAAACACTTATTCAAATAGGCCTTTATACTTTCCAAGAATTCTATATCATTTCCCATCAATAATATGTCATCCACATATAATATGAGAAATGCTACAGAGCTCCCACTCACTTTCTTGTAAACACAGGCTTCTCCATAAGTCTGTGTAAACCCAAACGCTTTGATCATCTCATCAAAGCGAATGTTCCAACTCCGAGATGCTTGCACCAGCCCATAGATTGAGCGCTGGAGCTTGCACACTTTGTTAGCATTCTTAGGATCGACAAAACCTTCCGGCTGCATCATATACAACTCTTCCTTAAGGAAGCCATTAAGGAATGCCGTTTTGACGTCCATCTGCCATATCTCATAATCATAGTATGCGGCAATTGCTAACATGATTCGGACGGACTTCAGCTTCGCTACGGGTGAGAAAGTCTCATCGTAGTCAACCCCTTGAACTTGTCGATAACCCTTAGCGACAAGTCGAGCTTTGTAGATGGTCACATTACCATCTGCGTCCGTCTTCTTCTTAAAGATCCATTTGTTTTCTATGGCTCGCCGCTCATCGGGCAAGTCAGTCAAAGTCCATACTTTGTTTTCATACATGGATTCTATCTCGGATTTCATGGCTTCTAGCCATTTGTCGGAATCCGGGCCCGCCATCGCTTCTTCATAGTTCGAAGGTTCACCGTTGTCTAACAACATGATTTCCAGGACAGGGTTGCCGTACCACTCTGGTGCGGAACGTGTCCTTGTGGACCTACGAAGTTCAGCAACTTGATCTGAAGCTTCATGATCATCATCATTAACTTCCTCCCCAGTCGGTGTAGGCACCACAGGAACATTTTCCCGCGCTGCGCTACTTTCCGGTTCGGAAGGGGTGACTATCACCTCATCAAGTTCCACTTTCCTCCCACTCAATTCTTTCGAGAGAAACTCCTTCTCTAGAAAGGACCCGTTCTTGGCAACGAAGATCTTGCCTTCGGATCTGAGGTAGAAGGTATACCCAATAGTTTCCTTAGGGTATCCTATGAAGACGCATTTTTCCGATTTGGGTTCGAGCTTTTCAGGTTGAAGTTTCTTGACATAAGCATCGCATCCCCAAACTTTTAGAAACGACAGCTTAGGTTTCTTCCCAAACCATAATTCATACGGTGTCGTCTCAACGGATTTAGACGGTGCCCTATTTAAAGTGAATGCGGCAGTCTCTAAAGCATAGCCCCAAAATGAGAGCGGTAAATCGGTAAGAGACATCATAGATCGCACCATATCCAATAGAGTGCGATTACGACGTTCGGACACACCATTTCTCTGAGGTGTTCCAGGCGGCGTGAGTTGTGAAACTATTCCACATTTCCTTAAGTGTGCACCAAACTCGTGACTTAAATATTCTCCACCACGATCTGATCGTAAGAATTTTATTTTCCTGTCACGTTGATTCTCGACTTCACTCTGAAATTCCTTGAACTTTTCAAAGGTTTCAGACTTGTGTTTCATTAGGTAGACATATCCATATCTACTTAAATCATCAGTGAGAGTGAGAACATAACGATATCCTCCGCGAGCCTCAACACTCATTGGACCGCACACATCGGTATGTATGATTTCCAATAAGTTGGTTGCTTGCTCCATTGTTCCGGAGGACGGGGTCTTGGTCATCTTACCCATGAGGCATGGTTCGCACGTGTCAAATGATTCGTAATCAAGAGACTCCAAAAGTCCATCTGCATGGAGCTTCTTCATGCGCTTGACACCAATGTGACCAAGGCGGCAGTGCCACAAGTATGTGGGACTATCGTCATCAACTTTACATCTTTTGGTATTCACACTATGAACATGTGTAACATCACGTTCGAGATTCATCAAAAATAAACCATTGACCAGCGGGGCATGACCATAAAACATATCTCTCAAATAAATAGAACAACCATTATTCTCGGATTTAAATGAGTAGCCATCTCGAATTAAACGAGATCCAGATACAATGTTCATGCTCAAAGCTGGCACTAAATAACAATTATTGAGGTTTAAAACTAATCCCGTAGGGAGATGCAGAGGTAGCGTGCCGACGGCGATCACATCGACCTTGGAACCATTCCCGACGCGCATCGTCACCTCGTCCTTCGCCAGTCTCCGTTTATTCCGTAGTTCCTGTTTTGAGTTACAAATATGAGCAACCGCACCGGTATCAAATACCCAGGAGCTACTACGAGTACTGGTAAGGTACACATCAATTACTAGTATATCACATATACCTTGGGTGTTGCCGGCCTTCTTCTTGTTCGCTAAGTATTTGGGGCAGTTCCGCTTCCAGTGACCACTTCCCTTGCAATAAAAGCACTCAGTCTCGGGCTTGGGGTCCATTCTTTGAATTCTTCCCGGTAACTGGCTTACCGGGCGCGGCAACTCCCTTGCCGTCCTTCTTGAAGTTCTTCTTACCCTTGCCCTTCTTGAACTTAGTGGTTTTATTCACCATCAACACTTGATGTTCTTTTCTGATCTCTACCTCAGCTGATTTCAGCATTGAATATACCTCGGGAATGGTCTTTTCCATCCCCTGCATATTGTAGTTCATCACAAAGCTCTTGTAGCTTGGTGGAAGCGACTGGAGGATTCTGTCAATGACCGCGTCATCCGGGAGATTAACTCCCAGCTGAGACAAGCGGTTGTGCAACCCAGACATTCTGAGTATGTGCTCACTAACAGAACTGTTCTCCTCCATTTTACAGCTGAAGAACTTGTCGGAGACATCATATCTCTCGACCCGGGCATGAGCTTGAAAAACCAGTTTCAGCTCCTCGAACATCTCATATGCTCCATGTTTCTCAAAACGCTTTTGGAGACCCGGTTCTAAGCTGTAAAGCATGCCGCACTGAACGAGGGAGTAATCATCAGCACGCTGCTGCCAAGCATTCATAACGTCTTGGTTCTCAGGGATTGGTGCTTCACCTAGCGGTGCTTCTAAGACATAATCTTTCTTGGCTGCTATGAGGATGATCCTCAGGTTCCGGACCCAGTCCGTATAGTTGCTGCCATCATCTTTCAGCTTGGTTTTCTCTAGGAACGCGTTGAAATTGAGGACAACGTGGGCCATTTGATCTACAATACATAGTGTAAAGATTTAGACTAAGTTCATGATAATTAAGTTCATATAATCAAATTATTTAATGAACTCCCACTCAGATAGACATCCCTCTAGTCATCTAAGTGAAACATGATCCGAATTCGACTAGGCCGTGTCCGATCATCACGTGAGACGGACTAGTCAAGATCGGTGAACATCTCCATGTTGATCGTATCTTCTATACGAATCATGCTCGACCTTTCGGTCCTCCATGTTCCGAGGCCATGTCTGTACATGCTGGGCTCGTCAAGTGAACCTAAGTGTATTGCGTGTGTTCCGAGGCCATGTCTGTACATGTTAGGCTCGTCAACACCCGTTGTATTCGAACGTTAGAATCTATCACACCCGATCATCACGTGGTGCTTCGAAACAACGAACCTTCGCAACGGTGCACAGTTAGGGTGAACACTTTCTTGAAATTATTATAAGGGATCATCCTACTTGCTACCGTCGTTCTAAGCAAATAAGATGCAAAAACATGATAAACATCACATGCAATCAAATAGTGACATGATATGGCCAATATCATCATGCTCCTTTGATCTCCATCTTCGGGGCACCATGATCATCTTTGTCACCGGCATGACACCATGATCTCCATCATCATGATCTCCATCATTGTGTCTTCATGAAGTCGTCACGCCAACGATTACTTCTACTTCTATGGCTAACGCGTTTAGCAATAAAGTAAAGTAATTTACATGGCGTTTATTTAATGACACGCAGGTCATACAAAATAATAAAGACAACTCCTATGGCTCCTGCCGGTTGTCATACTCATCGACATGCAAGTCGTGATTCCTATTACAAGAATATGATCAATCTCATACATCACATATATCATTCATCACATCTTCTGGCCATATCACATCACATAGCACTTGCTGCAAAAACAAGTTAGACGTCCTCTAATTGTTGTTGCAAGTTTTTACGTGGTTTGTAGGTTTCTAGCAAGAACGTTTCTTACCTACGTATGACCACAACGTGATTTGCCAATTTCTATTTACCCTTCATAAGGACCCTTTTCATCGAATCCGTTCCGACTAAAGTAGGAGAGACAGACACCCGCTAGCCACCTTATGCAACTTGTGCATGTCAGTCGGTGGAACCAGTCTCACGTAAGCGTACGTGTAAGGTCGGTCCGGGCCGCTTCATCCTACAATGCCGCCGAAACAAGAAACGACTAGTAGCGGCAAGAAGAATTGGCAAACTCAACGCCCACAACTGCTTTGTGTTCTACTCGTGCATAGTAACTACGCATAGGCCTGGCTCATGATGCCACTGTTGGGAATCGTAGCATAATTTTAAAATTTTCCTACGTTCACCAAGATGCATCTATGGAGTGTACTAGCAACGAGGGGAAGGGAGTGCATCTACATACCCTTGTAGATCGCGAGCGGAAGCGTTCCAATGAACGTGGATGACGGAGTCGTACTCGCCGTGATCCAAATCACCGATGACCGAGTGCCGAACGGACGGCACCTCCGCGTTCAACACACGTACGGTGCAGCGACGTCTCCTCCTTCTTGATCCAGCAAGGGGAAAGGAGAGGTTGATGGAGATCCAGCAGCACGACGGCGTGGTGGTGGATGTAGCGGGTCTCGGCAGGGCTTCGCTAAGCTTCTACGAGAGAGAGAGAGGTGTTGCAGGGGAGGAGGGAGGCGCCCAAGGCTGTGTCATTGCTGCCCTCCCCCCCTTTATATAGGCCCCTGGGGGGGTGCGCCAGCCCCAAGAGATGGGATCTCAAGGGGGGCGGCGGCCACAAGGGGGGGAAGGGGTTGCCTTGCCCCCCAAGGCAAGGGGGAACTCCCCCTAGGGTTCCCAACCCTAGGCGCATGGGGGGAGGCCCAAGGGGGGCGCCCCAGCCCACTAGGAGCTGGTTCCCTTCCACTTTCAGCCCACGGGGCCCTCCGGGACAGGTGGCCCCACCCGGTGGACCCCCGGGACCCTTCCGGTGGTCTCGGTACAATACCGATAACCCCCGAAACTTTCCCGGTGGCCGAAACTGGACTTCCTATATATAATTCTTCACCTCCGGACCATTCCGGAACCTCTCGTGACGTCCGGGATCTCATCCGGGACTCCGAACAACTTTCGGGTTTCCGCATACATATATCTCTACAACCCTAGCGTCACCGGACCTTAAGTGTGTAGACCCTACGGGTTCGGGAGACATGCAGACATGACCGAGACGCCTCTCCGGTCAATAACCAACAGCGGGATCTGGATACCCATGTTGGCTCCCACATGTTCCAGGATGATCTCATCGGATGAACCACGGTGTCGAGGATTCAATCAATCCCGTATACAATTCCCTTTGTCAATCGGTATGTTACTTGCCCGAGATTCGATCGTCGGTATCCCAATACCTTGTTCAATCTCGTTACCGACAAGTCTCTTTACTCGTACCGCAATGCATGATCCCGTGACTAACGCCTTAGTCACATTGAGCTCATTATGATGATGCAGTACCGAGTGGGCCAGAGATACCTCTCCGTCATACGGAGTGACAAATCCCAGTCTCGATCCGTGCCGACCCAACAGACACTTTCGGAGATACCCGTAGTGCACCTTTATAGTCACCCAGTTACGTTGTGACGTTTGGCACACCCAAAGCACTCCTACGGTATCCGGGAGTTGCACGATCTCATGGTCTAAGGAAAAGATACTTGACATTGGAAAAGCTCTAGCAAACGAAACTACACGATCTTTTATGCTATGCTTAGGATTGGGTCTTGTCCATCACATCATTCTCCTAATGATGTGATCCCGTTATCAATGACATCCAATGTCCATAGTCAGGAAACCATGACTATCTGTTGATCAACGAGCTAGTCAACTAGAGGCTTACTAGGGACATGTTGTGGTCTATGTATTCACACATGTATTATGATTTCCGGACAATACAATTATAGCATGAATAATAGACAATTACCATGAACAAAGAAATATAATAATAACCATTTATTATTGCCTCTAGGGCATATTTCCAACAAGTATTTATCCATAGGGATGTTATCGGGGGTAGGGGATTGCAAACGCAATGAGCACAAGTTCTCGGGATAATATCGGAGAGTATCTTCGAAATCTTCTGGTGCAGCAAGCGATCATCTGGAGTGAGGGGCTCTCCGGGAGAAAGTATTTTCGAGAACCTAAAGTTAGTTTTGTTTTTAGCAAAATCATTTAACCCGAATAGAAGAGAGCTCAGGGTCCCAGAGTAAAGGTCGAGGAGTAAAAGATCCTAGTACCACCCAATGGCGACGTGGGCCCGTAAGCCACACAACCATGTTAGTAAAAGTTTAGCAATGACTAGACTCAACTTCGGCCAAGGGGTGTGGAAGGGGGATTCCTACAGGCAGTTGGCTCTGATACCAACTTGTGACGCCCCCGATTCAATCGTACACTAATCATGCACGCAAACGTGTACGATCAAGATCAGGGACTCACGGGAAGATATCACAACACAACTCTAAAACATAAATAAGTCATACAAGCATCATAATACAAGCCCAGGGCCTCGAGGGCTCGAATACAAGTGCTCGATCATAGACGAGTCAGCGGAAGCAACAATATCTGAGTACAGACATAAGTTAAACAAATTTGCCTTAAGAAGGCTAGCACAAACTGGGATACAGATCGAAAGAGGCGCAGGCCTCCTGCCTGGGATCCTCCTAACCACTCCTGGTCGTCGTCAGCGGGCTGCACGTAGTAGTAGGCACCTCCGGTGTAGTAGGAGTCGTCGTCGACGGTGGCATCTGGCTCCTGGGCTCCAGCATCTGGTTGCGACAACCAGGTATAGAAAGGGGAAAAGAGGGAGAAAAGCAACCGTGAGTACTCATCCAAAGTACTCGCAAGCAAGGAGCTACACTAAATATGCATGGGTATATGTGTAAAGGGCCATATCGGTGGACTGCACTGCAGAATGCCAGAATAAGAGGGGGATAGCTAATCCTGTCGAAGACTACGCTTCTGGCCACCTCCATCTTGCAGCATGTAGGAGAGAGTAGATGGTAAGTCCACCAAGTAGCATCGCATAGCATAATCCTACCCGGCGATCCCCTCCTCGTCGCCCTGTTAGAGAGCGATCACCGGGTTATATCTGGCACTTGGAAGGGTGTGTTTTATTAAGTATCCGGTTCTAGTTGTCATAAGGTCAAGGTACAACTCCGGGTCATCCTTTTACCGAGGGACACGGCTATTCGAATAGATAAACTTCCCTGCAGGGGTGCACCACATAACCCAACACGCTTGATCCCATTTGGCCGGACACACTTTCCTGGGTCATGCCCGGCCTCGGAAGATCAACACGTCGCAGCCCCACCTAGGCTCAACAGAGAGGTCAGCACGCCGGTCTAAATCCTATGCGCGCAGGGGTCTGGGCCCATCGCCCATTGCACACCTGCACGTTGCAAGGGCGGTCGGAAGCAGACCTAGCCTAGCAGGCGTTCCAGTCCAATCCGGCGCGCCGCTCCGTCGCTCGCGTCAAAAAGAGCTTCGGCTGATACCACGACGTCGAGTGCCCATAACTGTTCCCGCATAGTTGGTTAGTGCGTATAGACCAAATGGCCAGACTCAGATCAAATACCAAGAACTCATTAAGCGTGTTATTTTTAAGTATCCGCGAACGCCGACCATGGCCAGGCCCACCTCTCTCCTAGGTGGTCTCAACCTGCCCTGTCGCTCCGCCACAAAGTAACAGTCGGGGGCCGTCAGGAACCCAGGCCCACCTCTACCGGGATGGAGCCACCTGTCCTTTCAGCCCCCTCATCAGAATCACTTGCGGGTACTCAACGAGCTGACCCGACTTTAGTCACCACATGTGTCATGTATATAAAGTATATAGTATATACTCGTGATCACCTCCCTAGGGATCACGGCCCGATAGTATAGCATGGCAGACGGACAAGAGTGTAGGGCCACTGATGGAACACTAGCATCCTATACTAAGCAGTAGAATAGCAGGTAAGGGTAACAACTGTAGCAACAATGACAGACTATGCAGCAGAATAGGATTAACCGAAAGCAGTAACATGATACGCTCTTCTAATGCAAGCAGTATAGAGAATAATAGGCGATATCTGGTGATCAAGGGGGGGGCTTGCCTGATTGCTCTGGTAAGAAGGAGGGGTCGTCAACTCCGTAGTCGAACTGGGGGTCGCCGGCAGTCTCGGGGTCTACCGGAAAGAAGTAACGAAGGGGAAACACAATAAATAACAGAGCAATCAAAGCAACACAAAGCGTAACATGGCAATATGCGGTGCTAGGTGTGCCCTAACGCGGTAGTAGGTGATACCGACGAAGGGGAAAACATCCGGGAAGATATTCCCGGTGTTTCGCGTTTTCGGACAGATGAACCGGAGGGGGAAAGTTGTGTGTTTGCTATGCTAGGGATGTGTGGCGGACGAACGGGCTGCGTATTCGGATTCGTCTCGTCGTTGTGAGCAACTTTCATGTACAAAGTATTTTCATCCGACTTATAGATTATTTTATATTAATTTTTAAACATTTAATTCATTTCCAGTAATTAACAGAAATAAATTAATTATAAAATGTAATTATGATGTCAGCGTGATGTCATCAGTCAACCGTCTGTTGACTGGGTCAACAGACGTGTGGGTCCCGCTCGTCATTGACTGTTTAGTCTAATTAGGATTTAACTAATCTAATTACTATTTAATTAAACTAACTAGTTAATTAGATTAATTAAACATGATTAATTAACTTAATTAATTTAATTAATTAATTAATTATTATATATATATTTTAAATCTTTTTTCTTTTAACGTTCTGGGGGGTGGGGCCTACTTGTCATAGGCTCATGGCCTTAACGGGCGCTGGGTGCACGGGTGCCGGGCAGCGGGCGCACGGGCGCCAGCCCGAACAGAGGTGCACCCGACCGGGCGCTGCGGGGCGGCAGGGGAGCTCCGGCGAGGGGGGTACAGCGCGCGGGGCGGGCGAGGGCACCGACGGGGCGAACGGATCCGTGGCGGGCGGAGCAGAGGGGGCGTGAGCGCGGCCAGGGGGCTGTGCAGAGCAGCAGCAGGGGGGTCTCGGGCGAGCGGCGCAGGAGTGGCACGGCACCAGGGCGGGGACGGCGTTGCGCGGGCGTGCGCATCGAGCGTGGCCGGGTCGCGCGGTGCGCATGGCGGAGTACGGGAGCAGAGAGGGGGGAGGAGAGGGGAGGCGCAACCGGCGCGGCGGCTCACCGCGAAGCTGTAGGGAGGGGCAGTGGGCTCGAGGCGGCTTGGGGTGGTCCGGCAACGGCGGGGCGAGGACGAGGCGACGACCGATGATGGAGAGGCGGGGCGGGGCAGTCTGACGACGGAATCGGGGAGGCGGCGACGTCAGGGGCAGGCGCAGGGTCGGGGCGCGCCGTGCGGGAGGAGACGGGGAGGCGGGCGCCTGTGAGGTGGCGAGGGGCGACGGCGAGGTGGTCGGGGCTCGCTGCCTCGATCTCGATCCAGACGGGAGGAGAGGAGATCGTGGGGGGAGTAGGGCGATCTGCAGATATTGTGGGGGCGTCGGGGGGATAAGGGAGGACGGGGCGGGCCGACTGGGCCGCGTGGGTGGCCAGCTGGGCCTGTTGGCCCAATTGGCCAAGGGGTCTCCTTTTTTCTATTTCTCCTTTTTCTTTTATTTACTTTTACCGTTTTCTATTTATGTTCCAATAAACTTAGTTTTATAAAATGCCACCGTAGCACCTAAAATAGTGTTTCCAAGCATTTCACTGTCACAATTAATTTGGCACATTAATTAATTAGCTTGTATTTGTTTACTATTTTAAAAGCATATAAATAATTGATTTAGCCCAAGTTTTATTCATTTTAGATTATTTAAACATATTATAAAGTGTGGTTTCTTCATCATAATTACTCATGAATTACCTGGCACGTTTAGAGCATTTTAGTTTTAATGTTTGGAAACTTTTATTATTTGACTTAAATTCAAATTTGAATTTGAATTGGTTTTAAATTAACGCGAGATTAACTACAGTGACAGAGGTGACGTGGCATCATCAACGGGGGATTACTGTAGCCTAAGTATCCGGGCGTCACAATCTACTTAATCAAACACAAGTCTGAAACATTTGAAAAGTTCAAAGAATTTCAGAGTGAAGTGGAAAATCATCGTAACAAGAAAATAAAGTTTTCTACGATCTGATCGTGGAGGAGAATATTTGAGTTACGAGTTTGGTCTTCATTTGAAACAATGCGGAATAGTTTCGCAACTCACGCCACCCGGAACACCACAGCGTAATGGTGTGTCCGAACGTCGTAATCGTACTTTACTAGATATGGTGCGATCTATGATGTCTCTTACTGATTTACCATTATCGTTTTGGGGTTATGCTTTAGAGACGGCTGCATTCACGTTAAATAGGGCACCATCAAAATCCGTTGAGACGACGCCTTATGAACTGTGGTTTGGCAAGAAACCAAAGTTGTCGTTTCTTAAAGTTTGGGGCTGCGATGCTTATGTGAAAAAGCTTCAACCTGATAAGCTCGAACCCAAATCGGACAAATGTGTCTTCATAGGATACCCAAAGGAAACTTTTGGGTACACCTTCTATCACAGATCCGAAGGCAAAACATTTGTTGCTAAGAATGGATCCTTTCTAGAGAGGGAGTTTCTCTCGAAAGAAGTGAGTGGGAGGAAAGTAGAACTTGATGAGGTAACTGTACCTGCTCCCTTATTGGAAAGTAGTTCATCACAGAAACGGTTCCTGTGACACCTACACCAATTAGTGAGGAAGCTAATAATATTGATCATGAAACTTGAGATCAAGTTACTACCGAACCTCGTAGGTCAACCAGAGTAAGATCCGCACCAGAGTGGTACGGTAATCCTATTCTGGAAGTCATGTTACTTGACCATGGCGAACCTACGAACTATGAAGAAGCGATGGTGAGCCCAGATTCCGCAAAACGGCTTGAGGCCATGAAATCTGAGATGGGATCCATGTATGAGAACAAAGTGTGGACTTTGGTTGACTTGCCCGATGATCGGCAAGCCATAGAGAATAAATGAATTTTCAAGAAGAAGAAGACTGACGCTGACGGTAATGTTACTGTCTACAAAGCTCGACTTGTTGCGAAAGGTTTTCGGCAAGTTCAAGGGGTTGACTACGATGAGACTTTCTCACCCGTAGCGATGCTTAAGTCTGTCCGAATCATGTTAGCAATTGCCGCATTTTATGATTATGAAATTTGGCAAATGGATGTCAAAATTGCATTCCTGAATGGATTTCTGGAAGAAGAGTTGTATATGATGCAACCCGAAGGTTTTGTCGATCCAAAGGGTGCTAACAAAGTGTGCAAGCTCCAGCGATCCATTTATGGACTGGTGCAAGCCTCTCGGAGTTGGAATAAACATTTTGATAGTGTGATCAAAGCCTATGGTTTTATACATACTTTTGGAGAAGCCTGTATTTATAAGAAAGTGAGTGGGAGCTCAGTAGCATTTCTAATATTATATGTGGATGACATATTGTTGATTGAAAATGATATAGAATTTCTGGATAGCATAAAAAGATACTTGAATAAGAGTTTTTGAATGAAAGACCTCGGTGAAGCTGCTTATATATTGGGCATCAAGATCTATAGAGATTGATCAAGACGCTTAATTGGACTTTCACAAAGCACATACCTTGATAAAGTTTTGAAAAGGTTCAAAATGGATCAAGCAAAGAAAGGGTTCTTGCCTGTGTTACAAGGTGTGAAGTTGAGTCGGACTCAATGCCCGACCACTACAGAAGATAGAGAGAAAATGAAAAGTGTTCCCTATGCTTCAGCCATAGGCTCTATCATGTATGCAATGTTGTGTACCAGACCTGATGTGAGCCTTGCTATTAGTTTAGCAGGGAGGTACCAAAGTAATCCAGGAGTGGATCACTGGACAGCGGTCAAGAATATCCTGAAATACCTGAAAAGGACTAAGGATATGTTTCTCGTTTATGGAGGTGACAAAGAGCTCGTCGTAAATGGTTACGTCGATGCAAGCTTTGACACTGATCTGGGCGATTCTAAATCACAAACCGGATACGTGTTTTTATTGAACGGTGGAGCTGTCAGTTGGTGCAGTTCTAAACAAAGCGTCATGGCAAGATCTACGTGTGAAGCAGAGTACATAGCTGCTTCGGAAGCAGCAAATGAAGGAGTCTGGATGAAGGAGTCCATATCCGATCTAGGTGTCATACCTAGTGCATCGGGTCCAATGAAAATCTTTTGTAACAATACTGGTGCAATTGCCTTGGCAAAGGAATCCAGATTTCACAAGAGAACCAAGCACATCAAGAGACGCTTCAATTCCATCCGGGATCAAGTCCAGGTGGGAGACATAGAGATTTGCAAGATACATACGGATCTGAATGTTGCAGACTCGTTGACTAAGCCTTTTCCACGAGCAAAACATGATCAGCACAAAGACTCCATGGGTGTTAGAATCATCACTGTGTAGTCTAGATTATTGACTCTACTGCAAGTGGGAGACTGAAGGAAATATGCCCTAGAAGCAATAATAAAGGAAATATGCGATGAGGTTCCACGAATGGGCGAGTACTGTCGGCGCGGTGAGTCCAGGCTTCTAGGCCTCTCCGGCCGCGGCATCAAAGACGATATTCCCGTCCTCCAAGCCGGTAATGGTGTCGACAGTCAACTTCCACCATGCCGAGCCCGGCCAACTTGCACACACCCTCATCGCTAGAGTCCATAGACTGGAGACCGCGTTCCCCATGCTCCACGACCATGCTCTCGTCATCGAGCGAGTGCTGGTCCATGACCATGGACCCACCACCGAGCGTGCCTTGCACCACACCACGACCATGAACTCGCCGCCGAACGCCGCCACCTCCTCGCTCTTAGCCTTGCCTCACTTATGGACTACAAAAAAGTGCGGTAATGGATGGTGGAAGAATGCACCGCACGCTCCATTTTTCGTCTCCAACCATGCTCAGGAACATGTGCCCGTGAACTAATTCTAGCTCTAGGAAGATGAAGGGAAATAGGCGTTAACCGGCATCTACAATCGGACTCCGTAAAGCCCGTCCGAGACATGAGAGAAAAAAAAGCATTCAACCTGCCAAACTCGGCTCATATATGGATGGCAATATAGGGGCGTCTCGATCAGTGAGGTAGCTCATGTATAATTTTTTTCTATTGTTCCTTCTTTACTAATAAAATTCATAGAATGTTTAAGAATTGAAAAGGGTTAATAAATTTGAAACAATGTTAAGAATTTTGAAAAATGTTCGCAGATTAAAACAAATCATGAATTCATAAAATGTTCAATGGTTTGAAAAATGTTCGCAGATTCACAATATCTTCGTAAATACAAAATATGTTCATGATTTCAAAAAAATCTGATTCAAAAAATGTTCACAGATTCAAAAAACTCATCAATTTTAAAAAATGTGCATGAATTTCATAAATGTTTGTGAGTTTGTAAAAAAATCATAACTTTCAAAAAAATTCACTAATTTCAAAAAATGTTCGCTAATTTAAAAAAAATCTTCATAACTTTCAAAAATGTTTGTCAGTTTAAAAAATGTTCACGACTTACAAAAAATATTCCTGTGTTTGAAAAAATGTTCAAAAATAAAGAAAAATTCTCAAGTTCAAAAAATTATGCAAAAATTAAATTTGTTCCTAATTTCAAAAAGTACATGAATTCATAAACTGTTTCATGATTTTTTTTAAAATTGCGAATTTTAAAAACGAATAACCAAAAGAAAAAAAGGAAAAAAAACAAAACAGGAAAAACTTGAAACATAGAAAAAAGAAAACCAAAAGAAGAAAAGAAAGGAGAAAAAGGAAAACCTATCCAAGGACCACCGATGGGCAAAAATCCGGATTGGACGGCCCATACAGAGGACGATGCGTGTGGGGGGTACGCGTTTGATCGCTATTTCCCGACCTGTGCGGGGAAGAGGATCATCTGGATAGGCACGAGCACGTTTGTCATGTCAGCCCAGCCCATCTAGACCCACATGTCAGCCACTCCCTTGTCTTCTTAAAAAAAATGCCCGAACACATCGTCTCCCTTTACCCGTCGTTGACCATGTCCCACCCGCCCTACTGTTGTTCCCAACCTCGTCGGCCTGGCGCCGACTCGCCGCATGCGGCCCATGCTGCTCTTGGTTGCCGCCTCCTTGGTCGGAGACGCCGCACGGGAGGTCACCTCGGAGGGCCTTGTGCCGGCCATCATATGTTGTTGTTCATGCGTGCTCTCGAGGTGTCACACACAACATACTCGTCGAAATGAGTTGGAATGGGAAGTACAGGGGGTGTAATTATGTGACAGAAAAAGTGAGAACGTATACCGGACACACCTAAACACTGTCTAAAACTTATGCAGATATTTGGAGGGACATATTTACCTATGGGGATAGATGCTCTTGAAGGAAATATGCCCTAGAGGCAATAATAAAGTTGTTATTTATATTTCCTTATATCATGATAAATGTTTATTATTCATACTAGAATTGTATTAACCGGAAACTTGATACATGTGTGAATACATAGACAAACAGAGTGTCCCTAGTATGCTTGACTAGCTCGTTAATCAAAGATGGTTAAGTTTCCTAGCCATAGACATGTGTTGTCATTTGATGAACGGGATCACGTCATTAGAGAATGATGTGATGGACAAGACCCATCTGTTAGCTTAGCACTATGATCATTTAGTTTATTGCTATTGCTTTCTTCATGACTTATACATGTTTCTATGACTATGAGATTATGCAACTCCCGAATACCGGAGGAACACTTAGTGTGCTATCAAATGTCACAACGTAACTGGGTGATTATAAAGATGCTCTACAGGTGTCTCCGATGGTGTTTGTTGGGTTGGCATAGATCGAGATTAGGATTTGTCACTCCGTGTTTCGGAGAGGTATCTCTGGGCTCTCTCGGTAATGCACCTCACTATAAGCCTTGCAAGCAATGTGACTAATGAGTTAGTCACGGGATGATGCATTACGGAACGAGTAAAGAGACTTGCCGGTAACGAGATTGAACTAGGTATGATGATACCGACGATCGAATCTCGGGCAAGTAACATACCGATGACAAAGGGAACAACGTATGTTGTTGTGCGGTTTGACCGATAAAGATCTTCGTAGAATATGTAGGAACCAATATGAGCATCTAGGTTCCGCTATTGGTTATTGACCGGAGAAGTGTCTCGGTCATGTCTACATAGTTCTCAAACCCGTAGGGTCCGCACGCTTAACGTTCGATGGCGATTTGTATTATGAGTTATGTGATTTGATGTACCGAAGGTTGTTCGGAGTCCCGGATGAGATCACGGACATGACGAGGAGTCTCGAAATGGTTGAGACATAAAGATTGATATATTGGAAGGCTATATTCGGACACCGGAATGGTTCCGGAGAAGTTCGGGTATTTTCCGGAGTACCGGGAGGTTACCGGAACCCCCCGGGAATTAATGGGCCTTAGTGGAGAAGAGAGAGGGCCGGCCAGAGGTGGCGCCCCCCCCCCTTGCACAATCTAAATTGGACAAGGGGAAGGGGGGCGCCCCCCTCCTTCCTTCTCTTCTCTCCTCTTTCCCTTCTTCTCCTTCTTGGACTAGGAAAGGGGGAAACCTACTCCTACTAGGAGTAGGATTCCTCCCCCCTTGGCGCGCCCCTTGTGGCCGGCCGGCCTCCTCCTCCCCTTCTTTATATACGGGGGAGGGGGCACCCCACAGACACACAAGTTGATCTTTAGCCGTGTGCGGTGCCCCCCTCCACAGTTTTCCACCTCGGTCATATTGTCATAGTGCTTAGGCGAAGCCCTGCGTCGGTAACTTCATCATCACCATCACAACGCCGTCGTGCTGACGAAACTCTCCCTCGGCCTCAACTGGATCAAGAGTTTGAGGGACGTCACCGAGCTGAACGTGTGCAGATCACGGAGGTGCCGTGCGTTCGGTACTTGATTGGTTGGATCGCGAAGACGTTCGACTACATCAACCGCGTTACTAAACGCTTCCACTTTCGGTCTACGAGGGTACGTGGACACACTCTCCCCGCTCGTTGCTATGCTTCTCCTAGATAGATCTTGCGTGATCGTAGGAATTTTTTTGAAATACTACGTTCCCCAACAGTGGCATCCGAGTCAGGTCTATGCGTAGATGTTATATGCACGAGTAGAACACAAAGAGTTGTGGGCGATAATTGTCATACTGCTTACCAGCATGTCATATTTTGATTCGGCAGTATTGTTGGATGAAGCGGCCCAGACCGACATTACATGACCGTGTTCATGAGACTGGTTCTACCGCCGTGCTTTGCACACAGGTGGCTAGTGGGTGTCTGTTTCTCCAACTTTAGTTGAATCGAGTGTGACTACGCCCGGTCCTTGTTGAAGGTTAAAACAGCACACTTGACGAAAAATCATTGTGGTTTTGATGCGTAGGTAAGAACGGTTCTTGCAAGCCCGTAGCAGCCACGTAAAATTTGCAACAACAAAGTAGAGGACGTCTAACTTGTTTTTGCAGGGCTTGCTGTGATGTGATATATATGGTCAAGACGTGATGATATATAAATTGTTGTATGAGATGATCATGTATTGTAACAGTTATCGGCAACTGGCAGGAGCCATATGGTTGTCGCTTTATTGCATGAAATGCAATCGCCATGTAATTGATTTACTTCATCACTAAGCGGTAGCGATAGTCGTAGAAGCAATAGTTGGCGAGACGACAATGATGCTACGATGGAGATCAAGGTGTCAAGCCGGTGACGATGGTGATCATGACGGTGCTTTGGAGATGGAGATCAAAGGCGCAAGATGACGATGGCCATATCATATCACTTATATTGATTGCATGTGATGTTTATCCTTTATGCATCTTATTTTTCTTAGTACGGCGGTAGCATTATAAGATGACCTCTCATTAAATTTCAAGGTATAAGTGTTCTCCCTGAGTATGCATCGTTGCTACAGTTCGTCGTGCCGAGACACCGCGTGATGATCGGTTGTGATAAGCTCTACGTTCATATACAACGGGTGCAAGCCAGATTTGCACACATAGAATACTCGGGTTAAACTTGGCGAGCCTAGCATATGCAGATATGGCCTCGGAACACTGAGACTGAAAGGTCGAGCGTGAATCATATAGTAGATATGATCAACATAGTGATGTTCACCATTGAAAACTACCTCAACTGGGAGTTAATCTTCCTGATGATAGTGTCATTGACAGAGTTCTTCAATCACTGCCACCAAGCTACAAAAGCTTCGTGATGAACTATAATATGCAAGGGATGGATAAGACAATTCCCGAGCTCTTCGCAATGCTAAAAGCTGCGGAGGTAGAAATCAAGAAGGAGCATCAAGTGTTGATGGTCAACAAGACCACTAGTTTCAATAAGAAGGGCAAAGGGAAGAAGGGAAACTTCAAGAAGAACGGCAAGCAAGTTGCTGCTCAAGTCAAGAAACCCAAGTCTGGACCTAAGCCTGAGACTGAGTGCTTCTACTGCAAAGGGACTGGTCACTGGAAACGGAACTGCCCCAAGTATTTGGCGGATAAGAAGGATGGCAAAGTGAAAGGTATATTTGATATACATATTATTCATGTGTACCTTACTAATGCTCGCAGTAGCGCCTGGGTATTTGATACTGGTTATGTTGCTCATATTTGCAACTCGAAACAGGGGCTACGGATTAAGCGAAGATTGGCTAAGGATGAGGTGACGATGCGCGTGGGAAATGGTTCCAAAGTCGATGTGATCGCGGTCGGCACGCTACCTCTACATCTACCTTCGGGATTAGTTTTAGACCTAAATAATTGTTATTTGGTGCCAGCGTTGAGCATGAACATTATATCTGGATCTTGTTTGATGCGAGACGTTTATTCATTTAAATCAGAGAATAATGGTTGTTCTATGTATATGAGTAATATCTTTTATGGTCATGCACCCTTGATGAGTGGTCTATTTCTGTTGAATCTCGATAGTAGTGATACACATATTCATAGTATTGAAGCCAAAAGATGTAAGTTTAATAATGATAGTGCAACTTATTTGTGGCACTGCCATTTAGGTCATATTGGTGTAAAGCGCATGAAGAAACTCCATGCTGATGGACTTTTGGAATCACTTGTTTATGAATCACTTGATGCTTGCGAACCATGCCTCATGGGCAAGATGACTAAGACTACGTTCTTCGAAACAATGGAGCGAGCAACAGACTTGTTGGAAATAATACATACTGATGTATGTGGTCCGATGAGTGTTGAGGCTCGCAGCGGGTATCGGTTTTTTTTTACCATCGCAGATGATTTGAGTAGATATGGGTATATCTACTTGATGAAACATAAGCCTGAAACATTTGAAAAGTTCAAAGAATTTCAGAGTGAAGTGGAAAATCATCGTAATAAGAAAATAAAGTATCTACGATCTGATCGTGGAGGAGAATATTTGAGTTACGAGTTTGGTCTTCATTTGAAACAATATGGAATAGTTTCGCAACTCACGCCACCTGGAACACCACAGCGTAATGGTGTGTCCGAACGTCGTAACCGCACTTTATTAGATATGGTGCGATCTATGATGTCTCTTACTGATTTACCGCTATCGTTTTGGTGTTGTGCTTTAGAGACGACTGCATTCACATCAAATTGGGCACCATCTAAATCCGTTGAGATGACACCTTATGAACTGTGGTTTGGCAAGAAACCCAAGTTGTCGTTTCTTAAAGTTTGGGGCTGCAATGCTTATGTGAAAAAGCTTCAACCTGATAAGCTCGAACCCAAATAGGAGAAATGTGTCTTCATAGGATACCCAAAGGAGACTGTTGGGTACACCTTCTATCACAGATCCGAAGGCAAGATGTTCGTTGCTAAAAATGAATCCTTTCTAGAGAAGGAGTTTCTCTCGAAAGATGTGAGTGGGAGGAAAGTAGAACTGGATGAGGTAATTGTACCTGCTCCCTTATTGGAGAGTAGTTCATCACAGAAATCAGTTCCAGTGATTCCTACACCAATTAGTGAGGAAGCTAATGACAGTGATCATGAAACTTCAGATCAAGTTACTACCGAACCTCGTAGGTCAACCAGAGTAAGATCCGCACCAGAGTGGTACGGTAATCCTGTTCTGGATGTCATGTTACTAGACCACGAACCTACGAACTATGAGGAAGCGATGATGAGCCCAGATTCCGCAAAATGGCTTGAGGCCATGAAATCTGAGATGGGATCCATGTTTGAGAACAAAGTGTGGACTTTGGTTGACTTGCCTGATGATCGGCAAGCCATCGAGAATAAATGGATCTTCAAGAAGAAGACTGACGCTGATGGCAATGTTACTGTCTATAAAGCTCGACTTGTTGCAAAAGGTTTTCGACAAGTTCAAGGGATTGACTACGATGAGACTTTCTCACCCGTAGCGATGCTTAAGTCTGTCCGAATCATGTTAGCAATTGCCGCATTTTATGGTTATGAAATTTGGCAAATGGATGTCAAAACTGCATTCCTGAATGGATTTCTGGAAGAAGAGTTGTATATGATGCAACCCGAAGGTTTTATCGATCCAAAGGATGCTAACAAAGTGTGCAAGCTCCAGTGACCCATTTATGGACTGGTGCAAGCCTCTCGGAGTTGGAATAAACGTTTTGATAGTGTGATCAAAGCATATGGTTTTATACAGACTTTTGGAGAAGCTTGTATTTACAAGAAAGTGAGTGGGAGCTCTATAGCATTTCTAATATTATATGTGGATGACATATTGTTGATTGGAAATGATACAGTATTTCTGGATAGCATAAAAGGATACTTGAATGAGAATTTTTCAATGAAAGATCTCGGTGAAGCTGCTTATATATTGGGCATCAAGATCTATAGAGATAGATCAAGACGCTTAATTGGACTTTCACAAAGCACATACCTTGATAAGATTTTGAAGAAGTTCAAAATGGACCAGTCAAAGAAAGGGTTCTTGCCTGTGTTACAAGGTGTGAAGTTGAGTGAGACTCAATGCCCGACCACTACAGAAGATAGAGAGAAAATGAAAGTCATTCCCTATGCTTCAGCCATAGGTTCTATCATGTATGCAATGCTGTGTACCAGACCTGATGTGTGCCTTGCTATAAGTATAGTAGGGAGGTACCAAAGTAATCCAAGAGTGGATCACTGGACAACGGTCAAGAACATCCCGAAATACCTGAAAAGGACTAAGCATATGTTTCTCGTTTATGGAGGTGACAAAGAGCTCGTCATAAATGATTACGTCGATGCAAGCTTTGACACTGATTCGGATGACTCTAAGTCACAAACCGGATACGTGTTTATATTGAATGGTGGAGCTGTCAGTTGGTGCAGTTCTAAGCAGAGCATCGTGGCGGGATCTACGTGTGAAGCGGAATACATAGCTGCTTCAGAAGCAGCAAATGAAGGAGTCTGTATGAAGGAGTTCATATCCGAGCTAGGTGTCATACCTAGTGCATCGGGTCCAATGAAAATCTTTTGTGACAATACTGGAGCAATTGCCTTGGCGAAGGAATCCAGATTTCACAAGAGAACCAAGCACATCAAGACACGCTTCAATTCCATTCGTCATCAAGTGTCGGAAGGGGACATAGAGATTTGCAAGATACATACGGATCTGAATGTTGCAGACCCGTTGACTAAGCCTCTCTCACGAGCAAAACATGATCAACACCAAGACTCCATGTGTGTTAGAATCATTACAATGTAATCTAGATTATTGACTCTTGTGCAAGTGGGAGACTGAAGGAAATATGCCCTAGAGGCAATAATAAAGTTGTTATTTATATTTCCTTATATCATGGTAAATGTTTATTATTCATGCTAGAATTGTATTAACCGAAAACTTGATACATGTGTGAATACATAGACAAACAGAGTGTCCCCATTATGCCTCTACTTGACTAGCTCGTTAATCAAAGATGGTTAAGTTTCCTAGCCATAGACATGTGTTGTCATTTGATGAACGGGATCACATCATTAGAGAATGATGTGATGGACAAGACCCATCCGTTAGCTTAGCACTATGATCGTTTAATTTATTGCTATTGGTTTCTTCATGACTTATACATGTTTCTATGACTATGAGATTATGCAACTCCCGAATACCGGAGGAACACTTAGTGTGCTATCAAACGTCACAACGTAACTGGGTGATTATAAATATGCTCTACAAGTGTCTCCGATGGTGTTTGTTGGGTTGGCATAGATTGAGATTAGGATTTGTCACTCCGTGTTTCGGAGAGGTATCTCTGGGCTCTCTCGGTAATGCACCTCACTATAAGCCTTGCAAGCAATGTGACTAATGAGTTAGTCACGGGATGATGCATTACGGAACGAGTAAAGAGACTTGCCGGTAACGAGATTGAACTAGGTATGATGATACCGACGATCGAATCTCGGGCAAGTAACATACCGATGACAAAGGGAACAACGTATGTTGTTGTGCGGTTTGACCGATAAAGATCTTCGTAGAATATGTAGGAACCAATATGAGCATCCAGGTTCCGCTATTGGTTATTGACCGGAGAAGTGTCTCGGTCATGTCTACATAGTTCTCGAACCCGTAGGGTCCGCACGCTTAACGTTCGATGACGATTTGTATTATGAGTTATGTGATTTGATGTACCGAAGGTTGTTCGGAGTCCCGGATGAGATCACGGACATGACGAGGAGTCTCGAAATGGTCGAGACATAAAGATTGATATATTGGAAGGCTATATTCGGACACCGGAATGGTTCCGGAGAAGTTCGGGTATTTTCCGGAGTACCGGGAGGTTACCGGAACCCCCCGGGAATTAATGGGCCTTGGTGGAGAAGAGAGAGGGCCGGCCAGAGGTGGCGCCCCCCCATTGCCCAGTCTGAATTGGACAAGAGGAAGGGGGGCGCCCCCCCTCCTTCCTTCTCTTCTCTCCTCTTTCCCTTCTTCTCCTTCTTGGACTAGGAAAGGGGGAAACCTACTCCTACTAGGAGTAGGATTCCTCCCCCCTTGGCGCGCCCCTTGTGGCCGGTCGGCCTCCTCCTCCCCTTCTTTATATACGGGGGAGGGGCACCCCATAGACACACAAGTTAATCTTTAGCCGTGTGCGGTGCCCCCTCCACAATTTTCCACCTCGATCATATTGTCGTAGTGCTTAGGCGAAGCCCTGCGTCGGTAACTTCATCATCACCGTCACCACGCCGTCGTGCTGACGAAACTCTCCCTCGGCCTCAACTGGTTCAAGAGTTTGAGGGACGTCACCGAGCTGAACGTGTGCAGATCACGGAGGTGCCGTGCGTTCGGTACTTGATTGGTTGGATCGCGAAGACGTTCGACTACATCAACCGCGTTACTAAACGCTTCCGCTTTCGGTCTACGAGGTTACGTGGACACATTCTCCCCGCTCGTTGCTATGCTTCTCCTAAATAGATCTTGCGTGGTCGTAGGATTTTTTTGAAATACTACGTTCCCCAACAGCTCTATCACGTGCACTACAATAAGCAAAGACGTGCTGATGATGTCCGCCTTATCCATCGGGAAAAATGAAAATTGAGACATAATTACGCTTAAGGATGCTAGTGGAGGAAGTATATAATTATGTGAAAGTAACACTTGTTAGAGTTGTGTCAAATATTATTGTAAGGTAGGTTACAATTGAACTCTGAGTCGTACGCCGTGTAGACAGGATATAGAGTTGTGTCATAATAGGACATTTGTATCCTAGGCCTCTCATATAGTGCGGGGGTAGACAGACTATGTAACATATGCCACATAATAGCACAGGCACGTGGGGTAGCCGGCGGCGTGTGCTAGCGCCCGGGCGACTGGAGTGCGGTATTGTAGCGGTGTCATGGGGAAGAGCGCCCGTAGTCAGGGCCGGGGATGTAGCCATATCGGCGAACCTCGTTAACAAATCTCGGTTCGTACTCGTGTGATTGTTTGGTCCTCGGTAGATCGACGTGTGGATCAATTCTAACAACACTTTTTCCATCCGTTTCAAAATATAAATGCGTATATATGAAAAGACAATCTTTGACAAAGATTGACTTTTAAAAATAAATACTTCTCGAGGTTAATATATCATATGCACTACTCTCACTACTCTATTATCACCTTCATCTGGGTTTATTAATCTCTATCATATATATTTGCGGGGGAATCTTATTATTTTCGATCAAAGTCTGACATTATATTTGACTAGCAAAATGTTAACACATGTCACAAAATTATATATTATTAGATTGGTAGTATTCAAATGCAATAGTTTATAATGATTTGCTACGTATAACTTATATTTTATTAATTAAAATATGATCCAAAATGTAAGCGAACTGTAAACCAGGACGGAGGTAGCAGGAACGAGTGAGTGAGAGTAACGGGAGTTTGGAAAAGAAAAGGCGAGATTCTGAAATAAAAATAACTGGTAATAATGGAGCTGGATCGCTCGCTGACAGGTGGCTCCCAGCAGCCGCACCTTATCCTCCCGGCGTCTTAAACCCCTCGGCGGGACGACCGACCGACCGCCGCGCCGTCCTCCCAAACCCCGCAGAAAATGGCGACCAGCGCCACCTTCCTCCACCTCCTCGCCCCTCCGGGCCTCCGCCCCAAGCCCGTACTCCGGCCCCGCCTCCGCCGCCTCGCCCTGTCCGTCTCCCCCTCGGGCCCCGACGAGATCCCCGCCGACGACCCGCCCGTGCTCCCCTCCATCCTCGTCAAGAACACCGAGCCCGAGGACGTGGCGCGCCGCCGGAGCTGGGTCGAGCACGGCTGGGCGCCCTGGGAGGAGGCGATGAGCCCCGAGGTGGCCTTCGCGCGCCACAGCCTCAACGAGGGCGAGGAGGTGCCGCTCACCTCGCCGGAGTCCGTCGAGGCGTTCCGCATGCTCACCCCGGCCTACCGCGAGAAGGTGGAGTCCGAGCCGGGGTACCTGGAGCGCCTCTTCTCCATGCGCGAGACGCCCGAGCCCCTCGAGACCGCGTGGGCCGGCCAGCTCCCGCTGCGGCTCATCCCGCCTCGGGACTGGCCGCCGCCCGGCTGGGAGGTGGACCAGGACGAGCTGGCGTTCATACGGGAGGCTCACAGGGCGGCGTCGGAGCGGGTGGACATGGAGGCGGCGGCCGCCAAGGGGGTGACCAACGTGGAGAAGGTGGAGGACGCGCCGCAGGATCTGGCGCTGGAGCGGTACAAGGTGTTCCTGAAGCAGTACAAGGAGTGGGTGGATACCAACAGGGACAGGCTTGAGGAGGAGTCCTACAAGGTAGTACATATCACTATAACTCAATCGATTATCCGTGTCCAGTACTCGCAAATCCGCACTGGCCATGATGATTCTATGAGAAAATAGTTCTGTCATTGCAGCAGAGCATTGTGAATTTGTTCTGCTATGATGCAATCGAAGGTGGCTTTATAATTTTCCGGTCTGCTTGTAGTTAAATGATTGTTGTGGACTGCAAGTCTGCAGCCCACATACAGGGGAGCTTCTTGAGCCACATAATTGTCATGAAATGTGTTTGATCACTGCTCCCCAGTATTTTATCACCCTTGATAATTTCAAAAGGAAGTGCCTTCTCGCGATTAGTTCAAAAAGGACCTGTAGTATTATTTCAATGGTTATTAATTAGTTCAAGAGGACCCTTGTAGAATGATCATAGTGATGCATTGTGATAGTTGTTCCATGATATATTTCCTTGTTCAAGTAGGCTGTAGAAATGCTCAAATGCAGTAACATGGTATCATGTTGGTATACACTATTCAGTAACCTGTTATGTGCCTGTTTAGTTGCACATTGGTTGTGAACAATGTTGCTCCGCATTCCGTGTACACCTTTGTTTCGACTTTCAACTCTTGTGATTGGTGTTGGCTGGCGGTGCATTATTATTTATTTTGAGATGAACTTAAGATATCTGTTTTGCATTTGCCCTGGACTGCAAAATATTCAATAAGTGTTAACTTCATACTTTCCCCAGTAACTGAACTTTGGAGCCACTAGCCTAAATTGTTATTTGTCGGGTTATGGACGTTACTATTGTGGACATAGCACTATGATTTCCTATAAGCTATACAGCTAATAATGATTGTATTTTGCCATTATTACTATCCAGGCTAGCGATGGTTGCATTTCACTTAAGAAACACAGCCTTTTAATGATAGCCCTGCAAGCTAGTCAACTGGTTTTGGTTCCTTCAAATGTTCTGGTTTCTTCATATACTTGGATTATCACAATGATTTTGAGTCTGGCTTGTCATCTCCTCAAGTGTTTGTAGCCATTCTCATCATTTCAGGACTGAGCAGTAATATTCTACTTGGCTATTTTTGTTATGCAGTTTGATCAGGATTACTACCCTGGTAGACGAAAAAGAGGTAAGGACTACCGAGAAGATATGGTATGTCCATTTGCTCTTGAATTTGCTGCCTAATTTAGTTCTATTTTTCCTGGTCCTGTTAATTGCTGATTTGTTGATTGCTTTTGTGCAGCTGGAACTTCCATTCTTCTACCCTGGACAGGTTCCACTTAAACTTTTGATTGTACCTTCCCTCTTCAGTAACTTGCTGACTGTTACCATTTTAACCTTTGATAAATGGTTCAATCTACCACATGCAGATATGTTACGGTAAAGTGATCTCTATTCACCTCCATCAAGGAGCTTTTGTGGATATTGGTGGCACACATGATGGGTATGTACTCCTCTAAATCTTCTGCGCAATTGTGGAGTTACCATGGCTGATATTTTAGTAACATTTTGTTGTTGTCTTGCTTTCAAATGTGACCTGTTAGCTACGGTGAATAATACTACATGGAAATATTAAGGGCATCTGCATGTTGGCACGAAACTGCATCACAATATTCTACCAATAGCATTATGTTGAATGATGATTAATGAATGGCACTCAGGCCTAACTTTGCCTTCTTAGAATATTCTACTGTTTTTACATAACTTGTTATAGTAAAGAAAATATTTAATTTGTGTGGCTGCATCTCTTTATATGTTTAGGTGGGTGCCAATAAAAGGAAACGATTGGTATTGGATCCGCCACCATATCAAACCTGGCATGAATGTCTATGTGGAAATTCTGGTTAGTTATCCTTGAAGTTCATTTTCCAATTTCTGTTGCTGCTTCTGAAGATATCTAATGGTAAACAATATGTAGTGGAGGAATGCCTGGTTATCCACATTGCATTATGATATGTTAGTGGTGCTTTGGCATTACCAAAGTACAATTGGACCTCGAGTATTTGAACCCGAGCTCGCATGTCCCTGATGAACAGTAACATCCGAAAAAATAGTAAGCAAAATAAAAAAAATCTGTTTTTTTTGTGATAAACATTGATGAATGTTTTTACCGCCTGCAATTTTTTGTGATGAAATGACATTCATGTGGGTCTGGGCCAAAAAAAATAATCAAAATCGATGCTCTGAAAAGACTATTGTTGGAAGCATTGATTTTTTTTGTCCAGACCTCCACGAATGTTATTTCATCACGATATTTTGCAGGATGTTAAAACTTTCATCAATGTTTATCACAAAAAAAATCAGATTTTTTTTATGATTTTACTGTTCATCAGAGAGCATGTGAGCTCGGGATCAAATGAGCACTTTCAAGTACAATTTTGTTACTCCCTCTGATCCATATTACTTGTCACAGCTTTAGTACAACTTTATACTAAGCTGCGACAAGTAATATGGATCGGGAGTAGTTTTTTTTTATAAGATATATATATTTTTCTTTGCAACCTGGACCCTGGAATTTCAGTAACTTTCGTAGATATGCCTTACTAGTGAATTATAACTATCTATTATTTTGCAGGCCAAACGAGACCCATATCGGTTTCGTTTCCCACTTGAAATGCGCCTTGTCTATCCTAACATTGATCACCTAGTGTGAGTGCCGTCACTAACTCACTATCCTTATCCTCGGTCACTCTGACGAGTCCTGATTGTGTGACGGCTTTAATGTCCGTTGTGTTATGCATTGCTTCGATTTACCTTCAGTCTCTTTTGACTCAGGGTTGTCTATCTTCTTCCTTGCTGCAGATTTAATAGGTTTGACTTCCCACCAATATTTCACCGTAAGGAGGATACAAACGAAGAGCAGCTGTGGGTACGACTTTTCAATTGATTTAACATTTGCTCTCTTGATTCTGTTTTCTGCTACTTCGTTAAATCTAGTAATTCCCTCAAGTATTTTCACATTATTTTTGTTCTTACTTCATCAGTGCTATGTGCTTGTGTGTGCTTCTTACCTTTATATGCACTGACAGCGCGAAGGTGGAAGGCCGCCCATTCCTAGGAAAAAGCCTTTGACAGACATGGAAACAGAACCTTTGGTGTCAGACCACCCCTTTGTTGAAACGGTAGCCATATATCTACCGCTAACATGCTTATGTCTCTTGCTCCCTCCTAGTGTTTACACTTAGTTCCCATTCGATAGGTTTAACAGGAATGTTTTTTATTTGCTTGCAGCTTTGGGAATGGCATAATGCGGAGCAGATGATTTTAGACCACGAGGATGAAAATCCAGATAAATTCAGGGATGTGACGTACGAGTCAACAGTTGATACATCCTCGTTCGACGAAGAAAATAGGATTCAATACACTGAAGGGCGTGTCAAAGAAACAGTGCTTAAAAAGAAAGTTGTGGTACGCATTTGTGTGTCGTGATTACTTTGATCATCGTTGGGTGTTTATTTCACAGTACAGCGATCCCTTAATGATATGCCCATTGTGGTTCTGAACTTTCTCTGTTGTAGAATGTAAACATCAAAGAACTCGATATGAAGGCTGCTCGTGCTGAGCGTGAGGTACCGTTTCTTCCATCTTTAGCTGGATTTTGTTTAGCCACTCTGCCATTCCTTTACTGATGCTGAAACTTAACTGACGCAGGAGATTAAAAGGCTCAAAGCGGAAGCACAAGAAAGAGGAGAGGAGTACAAAATCGGGAAGATGCGACGGAACATAGAAATGGACGAGTACGATCTGCTGCAGTGGCGTCGCTCCTACGAAGAGAGGGAGGCTCTGCTCAGAGACATATGCTGGTAACTGCAACTGAACAACAGGTTTCATCACACTCAACACACACGCTCTCATTACTAACATCTATATAAACCGGCAGCCGGAAGGCCCTGGGCCTCCCCATCGAGGAGCCGGGGCGGTACGACGTGGACGAGACGGTGGTGTACGGCAAGGACTACTACGACCCGTCGAAGCCGATGTACCGGTACGACTACTGGGGCGAGCCGCGCAACACGGAGAAGGTGAAGCTGGAGCGGGACGTGGAGCGGCACAACCAGCAGATCATCGGGGACGCCAAGAAGTGGTGCGAGACGTCGTACGAGGACTACGTCCGGAAGAAGGCGCTGCGGGAGGCCGCCGAGTCCCGGGAGCGGCGGAGGAGGGCGGCGGAGCCGCAGGAGGAGGAGGAGTACGACGACGACATGGACCTCGACTTCGAGAAGATGACCGACCCCCGCGCCCCGCACAACCGGTTCTACATCACGAAATGAAAAGATGGCGTGGCGTAGAGATTTTAGGTGTAGTAGTTGTTGTTCTGTTGTGTGCGAGAGTTGTGAATATTTGGTAGCTTCGTGTCTGTGATAAAGCTATGGTTTGGCACTCAATTGTACGGTTGTGCCGTGCGTGCCTATGGTGACTTTTCTGATCAAATGCAAAGGGGAATTTAGGAAGGGACAGTTCCAGGTCAAAGCAGGCGAACCTTACCTGGTTTGGAATGGATCAAACCCTGCCTCTGCTCTGGTAGTACTAGTATAAGAAATGGTTGGTTGGTTGGTTTTGTAGAGTAGCCATGAGCAAAGAGAGAGCGATCCGGTGTTGTGACCAGGCTGCATTTTGAGGCCCTTTTTAGAAAATCAACCAGACGGGTTAGGTACGCTCACATTGTTATTATTTTTAATTTAATATAATAACGAGACGGCCGCCAGAAGATGTTTGTTGGTTCATGCGTGAAGCTTGGTGCGGGCGTATGACGTTCCGTCTCCGTGTGTGCGTGCATGCAAATGCTTGTGCTCGCAAGAATGGGCGCTTGCGACAATGGCACGCCAAACCGCCAAGCCAAGGCGTCTCTCACCATGCTTGTTACGTGGACCGTCTGGAATGAGCGAAACGCAAGGGTCTTCAAGCACAAGAGCGCCCCTCCACCTGCATTGCTTGACTCCATCAATACTGAGGCCCACCTTTGGGTCATCGCCGGTGCAAAAAAATTAGGGTCTCTTATTTTGCGAGAGTGATCTCATGCCAGTGACTTGTAACAAACTCTTTTCTCTCTTAATTAATGGATGAGGCAAAGCTTTTGCCTCCGTTTCAAAAAAAAAAGAATGGGCGCTTGTACGGCGTCCCTGTCCCTGATGCTTGACCCAAGTCGTTTACCAGGACCGTTACATGTCCAGCATGTGAGGTGCGGTTTCACATAGCCCGTGACCGTCCCCTCACGTTAGGGTTTTCTATCCCCTCACGTTAGGGTTCCCCTCCTCCAGGCGACGACGGCCGCCTTGGAGAATTTCGCTCCCCTGCCCTCCTTGCCGGCCGTCGATCTCCGGGGCTTTGCTGCGGGGCGACGAGGCTGACGGAGACGCTAGGGAACCCCCGCTCGCGGAAACCGTGTCTTTCTTCGGGCAAGAGAAACAACAGATGTCAGATCCGTCTTCAAGCTCGGCTACGGCCATGAGCGATATGGAGGCGATGATGAAGGAATTAGGTCTGAAGGAGGATGACCTAGAAGATGTGGTGATCGAGGAAGATGAGCTACCAGAGGATGCCACCAGGTGGATGGCGCTGGCCCGTGTCCACACAGATAAGCCCTATAGCCAATATTGGTTCTTCCGTAACATGCGCGTGGCGTGGGATCTTGCACAAGAGGTGAAATTTCGTCCACTAGAAGAGAATCTTTACACCCTCCAATTCTCGTGCCTCGGCGACTGGGAACGTGTAATGGAGGAGGGCCCCTGGACCTTCAAGGGTAAAACAGTGGTGATTGCACCATATGATGGCTTCACAAAACCATCTGCAATTGAGCTAAACAAAGTGGATATATGGATCCAAATCCATGACTTGCCTGAGGGCTACTTCTGCAAGATAAAATCGCTGTCCTCTACTGTGGGTGAATTTATCTATGCTGAGCCAAAATCCCAAGACTTTGAAGGTAACTTCTTTAGAGTGCGTATCAAGATAGATGTCACAAAGCCCCTCAAGAATGTTGTCTCGCTTGTCATCAAGAAGCAGAAGGAGTTTGTCAGATTGATCTTCAGGGTTAAGTATGAAAGATTGCCGGACTGGTGCGCTGTGTGTGGTCACTTGGGCCACAAATACAAGGAATGTGGTGATGGAATCCACCTTCCGGGAGCTCTGGTATACAAAGACCTTCAGGCAGCATGGTTCAGAGGACCAGGGCGTGGTCCAGGTGAAGGCAGGGAATCTGGTGGTGGACGAGGCAGAGGCCGTTCGGGTTCAGGTAGAGGACGAGGCAGGGGGAATAATCAAGATCGCCCATTATATGACGATGAACCGGCTATGGGAAACTCTGCAGATGCGGAGATGGAAGAGGTGGATCGAAACAGAAAGCGTGTAGCCTCCCAAGCTACGGTAGCGTCAGTGCCAGGTAGCAACCAAACTCCGGGAGGTAGCAAGCTCCTTGCCCTCCCGCCGCCAACAATGCCGGAGAGCCCCTCTTCAAAGCAGGAGGCAAAGAGAAACAAGTCAACACCACAGATCCCTGTCAAGCCAAAGGAGAAGAATCCTGCAGCAAACAAACCAACAAATGCGCTTTTGGCGGGCTCCCAAGGGGAGTCGCGCCTAGCGCAATGAGTATACTTTGTTGGAACTGTCGTGGGGCTGGCAAACCCGCGACAGTTCGAGAGCTTCGTGATCTAACGAAGCAGTATGCCCCCTCTATATTATGTATCTTAGAAACTCAAATAGAGGGATCTCGTGTTGAGAGCTTGGTAGGTAATCTTGGTTTTAATAATAGCTATGCAGTTAGCAGTTCTGGTAGAAGCGGAGGTTTAGGATTTTTTTGGAATGATGCAATAAAAGTTGAAGTTCTGGGTTACTCTGAGTACCATATTGACGTTTCTGTTGAGGATCTTGTTGAGTCACAGATACGAGTAACTTTTGTCTATGGTGAGGCACAGGTGAACCAGAGATATAAAACATGGGATATGCTCCGAGGGATTACAGGAGTAAGCTCATTACCATGGGTAGCATTGGGTGATTTCAATGAGGTCATCTACGCCCATGAACACGACGGGGTGGGAAACAGAAGTCAGGCCCAGATGGATTTATTCCGGGACGCTCTTGACACCTGCGGGCTAACTGACATTGGATACACGGGCACAAGTTGGACTTTTGAGAAAAAGGTAGCGGGAGGGACCTATACCAGAGTACGGCTTGATAGAGGAGTTGCAAATTCTTCATTTATCTCAGCTTTTCCCAGTGCCAACGTTGAGCACAAGAGCGCGGCGTCGTCGGATCACAGTCCCATACTACTGCAGCTGCGCGACGTGCATGCATGCAGAAGGGGTCCACGCCCTTTTAAATACGAATTGTGGAAAGAGATCCGGTGTTACATGCAGTAGTGGAGAGTGCATGGGCACAGATCCCGGGAGATTCGGTCGAATCAATCCATGCAAAGCTGAATGGGTTGGCTGATGACTTGACACACTGGGATCGCAATCATTTTGGTAGCGTCAGGCGGGAAATTGGCCAGCTAAAGCGGCAGCTCGAGTTGATGCGACAGATGCCAGGACGTGCAGGTCAGAGCCATGCAGAGTTGAAAGTGACTGATAGGCTTGTCGAACTTTTTCACAGAGAAGAGATTCTTTGGCGCCAACGGGCGAGAATCGACTGGCTAGTGCATGGGACAAAAACACCTATTTTTTCATCTAAGAGCTAGTAGGCGCAGAAGAAAGAATCAAATTAAAGCATTACAGCGTCTAGATGGACAGCTAACCGAGGACGCTAATGAGATGGAGACCATAACCACAGCTTTTTATAAGGAGTTATACACTACAGAAGGTACTCATAACATGGAACAGGTGCTAGCGACAGTTCCTCGTAAGGTAACCCCAGATATGAACTTAGCCTTAAATGCACCTTATAGTCAAGAGGAGGTCAAAAATGCTTTATTCCAGATGTTTCCAACCAAGGCACCTGGCCCAGATGGTTTTTCAGCTCACTTCTTCCAGAGACATTGGGAAATTTGCAAGGATGAAGTGACAAATGTGGTGTTGAAAATTGTGGAAGGACACGAATCGGCTGAGTCTATCAATGAGACAGTCTTGGTTCTGATCCCGAAGGTAAAAAACCCTACGCTACTCACACAGTTTCGTCCTATAAGCTTGTGTAATGTTCTATATAAGATTGCTTCTAAGGTGGTCGCTAACCATCTGAAAGTAGTCTTGCCTGACATCATATCTGAGGAGCAGTCAGCTTTCGTCCCAGGAAGGTTAATAACTGATAACATTATCACTGCCTACGAGTGCCTACACTTTATGAAGAGGAACAAGGCGAAAAAGCACCAGTCCTGTGCGTTGAAGCTTGATATGATGAAAGCCTATGATAGACTGGAATGGACTTATCTGAGGGCGATTATGCTTAAACTTAGCTTCACCAATAGGTGGGTGGACATCGTTATGAGTCTGGTTACCACAGTTAAATTTTCAATGATGTTCAATGGTAAGAAACTTGAAGAGTTTGAACCATCAAGGGGGATAAGACAAGGGGACCCAATCTCTCCATATTTGTTCTTGATAGCAGCAGAGGGCCTTTCGTGCCTATTAAAATCCAGAAGAGAGTCATCCAACTTGCAAGGTCTACAGGTGGCACCCTCAGCGCCACCGGTGAACCATTTGCTATTCGCTGATGACAGCCTGCTGTTCTTCAAGGCAAACGGTGAGGGAGCTAATGAGGTGAACCTGGTTTTGGACCAATATTGTCAAGCGTCGGGGCAGCGAGTTAATAATGCAAAATCATCTATCTTCTTCAGCAAAGGGGTGCCAGATAGTACGAGGCAAGACATAAAGAACTTGCTGAATGTACAGAACGAAACTTTGAATGAGAAGTATCTTGGTATGCCATCTGACATCGGGGGTTCCAAAAATGGTGCTTTTAAATATCTCAAAGATCGTCTCTGGAGCAAAATACAGGGCTGGATAGCTAAAGCTTTGTCATCAGCCGACAAAGAGGTACTAGTAAAATCGGTTGCTCAAGCAGTCCCTGTTTTTTCCATGTCGTGTTTCAAACTCCCCAGAGGTTTATGTGAGCATCTGAATAAGTTGATCAGAAAGTTCTGGTGGGGAAGCAAAGATGGCCAGCGCAAACCGCATTGGGTTTCATGGAATTCTATGACGCAACCAAAAGGTATGGGTGGGTTAGGTTTCAAGGATTTTGAGTTGTTTAATCTTGCTATGTTAGCTCGCCAGGCATGGCGACTCTTGCTTAACCCAGACTCCCTAAGCGGCCGAATATTAAAGGGAGTTTACTTCCCTAACAGCACCATATTGGAAGCCGAGCTGGGTACACACCCGAGCCAGATCTGGAGGGCCATGATAGATGGAAGGGATACCCTGAAACTTGGCCTGATCAAGCGCATAGGGAATGGACAATCAACAAACATCTGGACAGATAATTGGCTTCCCCGTGATGAAATGCTGCGTCCTTATGGCAGCGTGTCTCCAAACCCCCCTACTTTTGTCTTTGAGCTCATCGACCCTACTTCTGCTAGCTGGATCAGAGAACGAGTGGAGGAGGTGTTCATGCCAATGGATGTCCCAATTATTCTTGGGATCCCCCTCTGTACAAGAAACATTCCGGACTTCTGGAGCTGGAACTTTGAAAAGAAGGGTAATTTCACGGTGAAATCGGCATACAGAATGTTGGTGACTATTAAACAGAGGAGAGAGGCGTGGCTCGACGGTAACGCCGGTCCCTCTAGGACGGCTGTGGAGGAGAACTCATGAAAAAACCTGTGGAAGATTAAGGTGCCTGGAAAGGTCAGAATGTTCTTGTGGCGCTTGTCCAAGCAATCGCTACCCACAAATGACGTGAGAGCTCATAGGCACATGACAGACTCCCCTGCTTGCGGTATCTGTGGCTCGCCAGATTCATGGAGACATTCACTGATCAATTGTACGATGTCACGTTGCATTTGGGCCCTGGTTGATGATGAGATGGCACAACAATTGATATCAACCACGGAGCCCAGCGCCAAGAACTGGCTGTTCACATTGATGGAGCTTTTGTCACATGAAATGTTTGTCAAACTTTCAGTTACATTATGGGCGATCTGGACAACCCGTCGGAAGGCTATACATGAAGGCATATTTCAAAGCCCTCACGCTACATACTCCTTTGTCAATAGGTATATTGAAGAACTAGGAATGATTTTTGGAAAGGAAGAGATGAGGCCAACTGAACCTCCAGTGCAGGGACGAGCGCCGAGACCCAGGCGACCACCTACGGGCTTTCATAAAATCCATGTGGATGCAACAACACGCCAAGGCAGAGGTGGAGCCGTTTCAGCTGTTTGTAGAGATGGCAACGGCAACTTCGTTGGCAGTTCAGCTCTGGTGATAGTAGGTGTTCAGGATCCAGCAACACTTGAAGCCATCGCTGTGAGGGAAGCTCTATCACTTGCGGCGGATATGCATATTCATAACTTGGTGGTATCTTCGGATTGCAAGCAAGTGATCATGGACATAAAGAGCGATTCGGCAGGAAGATATGGAGCGATCATTAAGGAGGTCAAGCTCCAAGCAACTCTTTTCAACTGTAATTTTATTTTTGAAAGTCGTAGGGTTAATGTTGAGGCTCATAAACTAGCCAAGTATTCTCTTACTCGTGGTCCGGGACGGCACATTTGGTTTGACCACTCCCATGAACAACGATGTATCCCACATTCTGTGGTAATAAAACTTGGTTTTCCCTTAAAAAAAAACATAGCCCGTGACCCAACCAAATCATCGTACTCGTTTTGTGCCCATGGGCCATGGACCTGAACCGAGTGAAGATAGGGGCACGCGTTCCTGGCCGGCTCTCACAGCAGCCGCTCATGCAGTTGCCATGCCGACGCTGCCGATCTCATGATTGGGGCGGGGCGGGCCATCATCACCTTGGCACCGTCGCCGTCGGCTGAGGTCAGTCGCCGTCGCCGTTCCGTTGAGTCATTTTCCAAGTCACGCAAAGCGCGCCTGCCTGCCTTTTTTTTCCAAACAAAAGGCAGGGAGCTAATTAATCGGACAAAACCTTGAGCTGATTGTTTGTTAATTGGCGGCAACGATCGGCCCCCAGCATATTCGCCTCCACCCCACCCCTGATCCCCCAACCGGCATCGCATCGGCATCGGCATCAGCTGCGGCGGCTTCCCCTGCGATGCCACCCCCGACCCCCCAATCATCTCCGGCAGCGTCAGCATCACCTCCCCAGTTAAAAAATATAGCAGAGCAAGTTTAATTAGGAGAGAGAGAGGGGGGGGGGGGGGGGATCCAAGAGAGTTATAATAGTTTCCTTTTTTTTCTAGAGCGAGATAGGGGGAAAGAGAAGTATAAGTAGGGTGAATCGCCGCCCATTGGCGCACATAACTTTTTGGAATAGTAGGAGGGAGGGAGGGAGGGAAGGCTATAAATTTAGTGCTGCGAGTATATAGGGGAATCGCTATAAGTAAACGCTCTATACCGGGAATAGCCGGCCGTCCGACCGACCGTCCGTCCGGGAGGAAAGAAACCAGCCATGGGGGACGGTGGTGGTGGTGATGGCGCCGCCGCCTCCTCGTCGCCGCCGGCCGCCGCGGCCGCCCCGGGGTTCTCCTACCTCGCCGTCTTCCACAACTTCCCCCTCGTCGCCGCGCTGCTCGGCTTCGCCATCGCGCAGTCCATCAAGTTCTTCCTCACCAGGTAAACCAATCAATCAATCATTCACTCCTCCTCCTCCCCATTTGGCCTTCTGCTTCCTCCTCCCCTGGCCATAGCAGCGCCTTCCTCGCGCGTGGTCTGGTGGTGTTTGACCGCCGAATCGCGGGCCCGGGTCAAAGCTGGTCTTCACTCGCTTGTTACGCTCGCTCAGCGTGGGGAATCGTTGAGCCACTCCGATCTGGTTCCCTCCCATCCTCTGATTCTGCTCTGCTCTGCTCGCTGGGGATGCTAGGCTAGGCTGGAGAATGCGATTCCCTGTGGAATTATTTACTTCCATCTTATCTCAGGGGATTCTTTTTTTTTTGGTCTGGGAGCATAATAAGAGAAATCGCCGTGATCTCTTCAAATTAAGCATGAGATTTGGTGGGTCCGTGCCTGTTATGGGGTGAAATTTGCATTTCTTCAGCTTGAATGCATTGCTATATTGCACTTCACACATCTAAACAAACGTTGCAATCCACATGTTCTCATACTGCGTGTTTCGTTTCACTTTCATTAAGAGGCCCTTAACCTTGATCATCCAAAAAAGAAGATATTCATACTAGACAAAAACAAGCGAGAAATTCAATAAATTTGGGCGTTAGCTTGATCTGACATAAGCAATGGATTTTGTGATTAATTCCCCATTGAACACTTCTGTGCTTGTTAATTGTTGCAGCAAGTTTTCATAGACAAATGCTGCTGCAATAGGTTTGATGTGCATTACTTCTTGACTGATGAAGGTATAAGGAGAAGAGATGGGATCCTAAGCGGCTTATCGGCTCCGGTGGCATGCCGTCGTCGCATTCCGCGACCGTTACAGCATTATCAGTAGCCATTGGCTTCCAAGAGGGCTTCGGCAGTGCCCTCTTTGCCACATCAACGATATTCGCAAGTGTGGTAGGTTATCCATCTCATCTCATCACGCATCACCTGTTTGTTTATGAAAAAAAACGATGTTGCCTCTTCTTGGACATAAGAGTTCTACCATGAGTTGGACATTAAAATGTTGAGTGCAAGCATCCTGTAAGATTTTATACTTAATTCCTCTGTGCTAATTCATGATGATTGGCAGGTGATGTACGATGCTTCTGGTGTCAGATTGCATGCTGGAAAGCAAGCAGCGGTATGTAACAACTGCTCTGATTTCTGTGATTATATATGCTTTGATGTTCTGAGTTTTGCAACTATGCTGAGCTTTTTCCTCATTTTCTCCATTCTTTAGGTGTTGAACCAAATAGTCTGTGAACTACCGGCTGAACATCCCTTGGCTGAAACAAGACCATTGCGTGAACTTTTAGGCCATACCCCGACCCAGGTCTGCTCAAGTGTCCTTTTCATTCTCCATTTTTCGTATAGTTTGGCAGTTTGAAAGCGATGCCATATTTTTACCGCGATCGCCCGGTCGCCAGCTGAGCTTATTGCCCGTTCTGGGAGGTTTGCCCTTCCATGATCATAACAAAAAACTTATCGCTCACTCAACTTTGCTCACAGGTTGTCGCCGGTGCGGTGCTTGGGTGTATGATAGGTATTGCAGGGCAAATTATCATTGCAGTGACAAGTGTTGTATGATGCTTGCCGTGTCTCAAGGTGCAGGAGAATTGCTAGTGTTTGCAGAGACCTGAGAAGAAGAAGCTTCTCTGGTGTTTCTGTGACTTAGGTATCGGTTCGATGTGTAATGTTGTGCTGTAGTGCTGTTGAGAATCAAGTTTTGATAGCACCTAATTGTATGTTCAGGTGATGTTCTCAGGCTTGATGTACAGAATATCTATTCGATAACTTCATTGCTCTGGTGAAAGCTAGAAAGTGGATGCGTCACTAGTTATAATGTCTCGCTAATTTTGTTCTTTACGCCTGTTTAGATAGGGATGGCTCGGGTTAGAATTCATGGGGTTTAGTGCATAATAAAACTCACCTTTTTTGGGGGAAGATATGGATCTGTATCCCGATTCTTGGGGTTCAGTGTACAGTGTAACAAACAAATCACAACAAAAACACTTGGTCCAAACACTCCCTGTTGATTTGTACATGAAGCTGGACAGCCAACATATCTAAAGCCTGATGGAACAAAGATAATTTTATTCACATTGATGTAACATCTCCGGGAAGTTCATGTCAAATGTATGATAATGTAACCAACATGTGTGAGAAGATATCAAGAAACAAACCTGACGGTCATGTACATGCAAATAATGCAGCATGGAACGGTTAATGTCCACGTCTAGTGGCCGAAGTTCTAAGTTTGGCACTGGAACCCAGTCAGTTACTGAATGTATATCTGGGCATTCTTACACCTGGGGCCTATTTAAACTCAAAATCTGAGAAAAGACTCTCCTAACGTCTGAATAAGCATCTCTCACCATGTCAGGTTCTGTTCTCCATGCTATGTGCTCATCAGGCCTAACCAAAATAACACTTCTGTTACTTACCTGACACATCTCCCACCATGATGAGTTCACAGTTGCCCTTGGTATTTCCTCGACATCGACATAGTTTGTCCAGGGTGCCAACTCAGATATGCTCCCTTTCGCTTCCACGTCCCTTGAACCTTGTGGCCACATGACACAAACTTTGGCTGATAGCTCGAATTCATCTGCTATCCTCAGCATAGCCTGGGCAAGCTTATATGACTCTTTCAGTGGTGCGATGATGATAACAAACTCAATTTTATCCCCACTTACTAGGTCCAGTGTTGAGAACACGCCCTGTAAGGAGTCATCACGCACACGGTTTACACGAAGGTACAGGAATGGCTAAAAAAGAATGTGCTGTCAATTAGGTGTCAAAGGGTCGAACCTCACTCGAAGCGGACAGTGGTCTCACCAGCATGTGTGGTAGCCGTGAACCAACCTTAGCAGAAGGGATGTACTCTCCTGATGACCTCTTAGAATGCTTCAGGTCTTCTGCTTGATAAGTGCTCTCAGCACAATCTTCAGCAACTAGGGCTCCTTTTCCATATCTGAAAGTGCACAGATTAGATCTAGGTCAGAAACTTGCCTATTTGATTATACTTGGTGAGAATATAGCATTATTGCCCGAAGGGATCTACTCATGTATTCCATCAACTAAACTGAAAAGGAAGATAAATTCTAAAGTTCTTTTGAAGAATCATTCACAGTAAGGAGGCTAACCGGAAGCCAAGATCCTCTGCAGGGAACTGCAGCTGTAGACTTTTTCCTTCATCAAGAATACTTCTCAATCTTGCCAGTCTCAAGGATCCAAGGGGATTGTTCTCACTCAAAATGTAGTCCGAGACTTGTGTCCGACCAATGGAAAATAATCCTTCCAGAACCACCTTCTGTAAATTTCTTGGAATGATTGATCCTAGGCTGCTGTTGATTACTCTGTGCACTGATAGAAACATGTGAGGGATGCGTATAAGGGGCAAGTTACAAACATTCAACTGTAACTTAACCATAGTTGTACATGTTGTCAATATTTACTTTTCAAAGAGAATAGCAATAAATTGTGCACAGCCTTCTTGCAGGAGCAGGGTACTTTACCTGAGTTTGCAATTGTTGGATCAAGGCCAAGGGTAGCAGGAATAGACATTGCTGCCTTGAAGTTTTCCAAACTAAGTTCTGTGTTAAAAGTGGCAACCTGTCATAAAGAAGCATGAATGCTATTTCAGTATATTTGTAGCAGAGATGTTAACATTGAACGAACAGAAGGCATGCAAGAAGAATCTAACAGGTTTACGCTCTGACTCATAAGTTTGTATAATTGATGGGTCAGCGATGCCATTCAGAAGTAAACACAATTTCCAAGCCAAATTATGTGCATCCTGAACACCAGTGTTCATTCCTGCGAAAAGAAATCAGGAAGTTCACATTTCTTTATACATTTGAACTTCAGACACATAATAAAGAGCTCAACATGGTAATATTGCAGTATCAAATTTGAAAATAACTACTAACCAAAACCACCAGCAGGAGGAAAGCGGTGAGCAGCATCACCAACTAGGATTACACGATTGTCGCAGCCAACATACTTCTCTGCAACTTCAGCATGCATTGCCCATGGTTTTATGTCTAAAACCTGAATATCTGCTGGCTCCCATCCAACCAATTTGACAATAATTTGCTCGCACACCTAGAACCAAAGGGGAAATACATACGGAGGAAAAGAGTAAGGAGGCTGGTAAATATTGGCATAAAATTTACTCTGCAGACTAGAAATCTACATAACAAGTATTTCAGAACTGTAAGGACTGCAAATAACTTCTTGAAAGAATTTCACAGAACAAGCATTTCACAAAGACAAGGCTATACAGACTGGGTGCCGAGATAATTTTTAGTAGACGTTCACAGGTGAATGAGGTGGGAAATGCCAAAAACTAGAAATTGAGAAAAATATTCACCTTTGCACTAAAATCCTCAAACATCTGCTGAGGCGGATAAAATGGAACCTGAACATGAAACAGAAGATAATTTAACAGCTAGATAACTAATCATCCTACTTCCTTCAGCATAAAGGGCATCTGACGCACAACAGTCTGCTATTTTGATATACCTGCAACACAAATTCCCCATGCTCCAGGTCATGTGCCACCAGCACACCAATTGCATCAGGGTTGAAAATAAAGAACAGCATGCCAGGCCTCTCACTAGATAAATACTTTCCAAGATCCCTGCTCACAAAATGAACACTGACCAATTTCTGCAAGTCCCTTTCACCTTTCATAGATATACCAGCCAACTCACGCACTTTGCTTCTAGCGCCATCTGCCCCTAGAAGAAGGCCACAGTGAAGCTTCCTCTCCTGCATCCTCCCCCCATTGTTAAACGATGCTCCAACCAAAATACCATCATCGGTCAGCTCAATGGAGCTACACTCGTGTCCCATCAGTATCTTGTTTTCCAGCAGCAAATCTTGAGCAGAGCTACCACCTAGCTCGTCAGGAAAGCACGTCTGAAAGCCAACGCCATCCAGTTTCTTGAGTAGCAAATCCACTAGCTTGTACTGCGAGAAGTGTGCAACCGATATAGGACTAACAACCTTGTCAAAATCTGCACAAAACAATTGTCAGCCGTTCGACGTATGCAGCGATATGCAAAAACATCACACACTTGACATGCCTTCCTGCTTCATGTGATCAACCGAACCGAGAATGGATCCGGAGAGCGATGTACAGTATATGAACTTCCTCCACAGATCCACCGGCGGCTGAGCCCTCTCGATGTCCCCGGCCAGGCCGTCGAACTTGCGGAAGATCTGACAACAACACCCCACCTATTAAATCACCATCCACGGTACACACAGAAGGCGGAATTGGCAATGTTGGGGTGCATTCGACAGACGACACACCTCCATGGTGCGGTTGTTGATGAAATGCGCTCGGGGGTGCCGAGTGAACTCCATGCTTCTCTCTAGGACCGTGCATTTGATGCCTGCGAGGTTACAACGAAACGAACTGTCAAATTCATCAGCTGGATTCCGATTGATCCACTGCACACCTGATTAGTAGTACTACTACTACACCTCAAGGGCGACTTTGCAGTGCTCACAGACAAATCCTCGCCTCCCACTCGATGGTGGAGCCTAGCGAAGCAAGAAGCAGAGCATAGCTGGTGGAGGTTGGCGGCGCTTACCGAATTTGGCGAGGAGGAAGGAGAGGGCGAGCCCGACGGGCCCGGCCCCGACGATGACCACGGGCAGATGCGGCGCGTCGCTGCCGCCGCCGGCGGAGAGGGACGAGAGGAGCGGGCGCTGGAGGCGGCGGAGGCGCAGCCAGGAGATGCCCCTGCCCGCGGAGAAGAGGCCGCCGGCGATCGACGGCATCGTGGCCTCGGTGGTGGCCGCGCAGGCTGCCGCGGTTTGCAGGAGGGGGTTGTGGGTTTAGAACGCGGACACGAGTACGAAAAAACAGTTGGGCCGATGGGAGTTGAGCGATGGCGCCTGCGATAAGTACGCCTTCTAGGCCGTGTACAATGGGAGATGCTTAGAGAAATAAACCAGACTTTCCTTAAACACCTGTGCTTATTTGTACAGGGTAGACGTTTAACTAAGCATCTCTCCTGTAAAAATAGGCACCGGTGCTTCAGAAAATCTTGGTTTATTTTTCTAAGCATCCCTCTAAGCATCTCCCATTGTACAAGGCCTTAGAAGGCAGGTGCCTCAGAGGCTGGAAGCTCCAGTAGTAAGGGCCAGTCCCCGGCTCAGCTGCTCCCCACCGCGGCCATCTCCAGCGACATGGCCGGCGGGTAGCCCCCCATCTCCCGCCGCTGCTCCTCTCTCTGCCTCGACCCCTCAGGCCGCCGCCCCCATCTCCAGCAGCAGTCCGGCCAGCGCACAACTCCGGCGGACGCGGCCCCCACTCTGGCCGACGCACCAGTCCGGCGGACGGAGCCCCGTTCCCCCTCCCCTCCTCCCAGTCCGAGGCCTAGAGCCCGAGCATGAGCTCGTCTGCAAGGTGAGGAACATCCTCTGTTTCTTTGCAAAAAAATTCATGTAGATTTGCTATGGACTGCGCTTCGGTGCCTTAGGCACATGCCTTTGTGCCTATGCTCAAGGACCCAAAGGCATGTGCCTTTAAGGTACTGAAGCTGCGTCCATTTGCTATGTAGCTGTTGTTATTTTTTTGAAACGAGACAAAAGACTTGCCATTTTCGTTGATTAAGAAGAAGAGAATTGCCCGGTTAATTGACAAAAATCATGCTAAAACTGATACAACACAACCCACATGACATGGGCACCACCGGCCAACCTGGCCACCGACATGGAACAGAAGCCACGATGGCATGTGCCAACGGATGGCCTCACGCGCAAGCAACCGATAGCTCCGACTTTGACGACGAGCAACACAAGGAAAATATGCAGGACTTGCGCCGACCGTGCCCTCCGCACACGACTACCAAATGTCTATCATCGTCACCACCTGGACTCGCTCCAACGCAGCTCCGACTTCAAAGTAACCAAGCAACCACGGAAGAGCACCTCAGACACGCCGGGAAGAACCGACTACCGAAGACCACGCCACGACCCAAGCTCCTCTCGACACCATCATCGTTGCCAAACAGAAACCAGCGCCCTGCCTCAGCAAACCACGCGGCGAAGATGCCGCCATCGACGACAAAGATGCCATCATCGACAGCAAAGATGCCATCATCGACGGCAAAGATGCCATCATCCACCAACCTCTCAGTTGTAGCCGGCTCCGAGGCGATACCCCCAAGGAGGAGAAAGACGCGTAGACGCCTCCATCGCCCGATCCAGCGGATCTGAGGTTTCCCTCCGGAGCCAAAGCCATGTGGAGGAGGAGCACCTCCACGACGACGCTTTCAAGAAAGATCACGGCACCCGCAGGCATCGCCGTCGCTGACTCCAGTGAAGACCGAAGCAAGGATTTCTTCCGAAGATGTGCCGAACACCTGCCACCACCGACTGCCGCCACTAACCACCACCCTTCCGAGGCCGACCCCACTCTGGCCACGGGATCCCACGATCCACCGCGACCAGACACGCACCACCCCCTGGCCGAAGCCGCCACCACCACACCCGAGGCCGCCGCCCTGGAGTCCAAGAACCGCCATGTCATCGTCTTCACCGTCGGCAGTAGGCCGACCAGGCCCGACGGCATGGAACCCACATCGCAGAGTTGGAGGCAAGGGAAGGCCTGACCAAACTGCGACCTCACCGCAAGCCTTGCCTCGGTGGCCCGGAGGACAGCCAAAGCCGCCGCCAGAAGGCTACAGCCGAGCCGCACCATATCTGAATCGCCGGAAGCCGGAGCCGCACGAGCGAGATGGAGCCACTGCAGCCGCCTAGCCTCGACCCACCTCTGGACGTCGCGAGGCCGCCGCCGTAGCCGCGCCAACTCGCCGCGCCGCCCAGCCGTCACACCGCCGGAGGAGCAGCCGCCGCCGTGGGACCCGTTGCCTGGACCACCACCATCCCGAGCGGGGGTGAAGGCGCGCGCAGAGTACCGACCGCCGAGCCGCCCACGCGGCCACCGCAGCCGTCACCGCCGCCCCGGCGCCCAGTCTCACCGAGCGCGCCGCGCCATCCAGGGCCGGTCCCGGAACGCATCTGCGCGATAGAGGCCCGTCGTCGCCGGCTGCTACGCGGGCTTTGCCCGGCAGCGACGCCCAAGGGCGGCGGGGAGGAGCGGGTGGGGTGGCGGCGGCGGCGCTAGGGTACGCTCGGGCCGCTCCCCTGGAGAGCGACGCGAGCGGGGGCCTGCTAAAGTTCCAAGGAAGTATGTAGCTGCTGATTTATGATGTTTTCATTTGATTTGTTTAATTAGAACAACAATATAGTCCAATGGCATTATGGACTTTTCACTGACCATACCACAAGTAAGCTGAAAAAACATGCACCAAAAAGAACTTGCTAGCTTATTATCTGAAGCCTATTTTCATAGGAGCTCATCTGAAGCTTATTTCACATGAGCTTATTTCCATAGGACACCTCAAAAGAACTGGCCCTAAGGCAGTAACTAAAATGGCCGCTCCAGCTGTAAATAAGTAGAAAAGAAAAAACTACATGGATGCTCCTAACTCGACAGTGGATATATGAATACGGCGAAAATTTGAAAAATTCCACCGAATTTTGAAGCTTTCATAGTAGGCAAAGGGTACGTGCTACGTCGCTGAAAAAATTATGAGATTAGAAACAATCACAGTTTGAGTCAAAACAAGTATCTCTCTGTCTTAATATGTATAATACAAAGTTGAGACACCTATTTTAAGACGGAGGGAGTAATTAGCCTTTCCAGATTTACCATTTACGGAGCTTTCACTTGTTCGTTCTCATTTCCAGCAGATGCCAAGGGCAAAGGTTTGCTGTTTAATAACGTAAGATACAAATGTCATGGAGGACAAAGCTGAGTGAATTCATCAATAGCAAATAGCTTTTCAACCATCCTTACAAGAGCCATTTTTTATCAGACTCTGCACGAATGAACGATCCTTGCACCCTCTTCACTCAAAAAATTTACATTTCGTCCCAAGGGCTACACGGTGTTTACAGGGAAACAGGGTGAGCATTTGTGGTTCATTTTTGGGCAAGAACAGTGTCATACCTCCGGTTTATGTCCCTACAACAAAAGAAATCGTCTACATCTGCACAGCGAATAACTACCACTCAAAGCTTGGAGGCACCCATGGACAAGGCCTGCTGCACAAGCTCGCGCCGCAAGATCTTTCCCGCAGGCGATTTCGGTATTGCATTGACGAAAGCCACTCGGCGGACTTTCTTGTAGGGCGCAACCTGTCAAACGATAAACATTTAGATGTGCTTTTAGTGTCTAGTAAGTGGCAATGCATTGTCAGAAAGCATATGCTGCATACATAAAGGTGCATTGATGCATTCTTTTTTGTTACTATTGATGTGGGTATCTTCAAATCAACTACAATTTCGTGTTGCTAAATGTGTTGTGTGCATACCACACATGTAGAATTCGCTCGTGTGTTGACATGTGGCTTCGTTTGGCACGCAGTGATACAATTTGATGATCCCACCACCAGTCCTCTATAGCTTTTGCAACAACATGCTACATACTATTTCAGTGTTGCAGTTCGGAAAAAAATGTTAAAATGCCTTAATAGGCAGAGAGACAGTGTCACTAACAATACCAAAACATTACTAGGACCTATCTCAACTTGCAATCATGGTGCTCAGCTTGCTTGCCAAAAAGTAAAATAAAGCTGACTATGACCGACAGTCTTAACTCAGCATTGAACTATGTGGTAGAAAGCGGCATTAAGATAAGGAGAAGGAGAAACTTACATGTTTAGCCACGTAATCTATGACTTGTTGCCTAGTAAGGTTTGAACCTGGTTGCCTCACTATAAAAGCCATTGGCAGTTGCCCAGCATCTTCATCTGGATATCTGCATAGTGCATATGAGGGGGCATCTTATATACTGCCACATGCTGAACAGAGCATCATACCATATTTCTAGGAATATACTGTATGATTCATTGGAATTTTTCCCCAAGTTTACTGCAGTTCATACTAAAGGTTGTACTTACCCGATAACTGCGGCATCAGCGATTCCAGGATGTGATTGTAGAATATGCTCCAGTTCAGCTGGAGGCACCTGAGATAAGGTGTAGTATATCAGTATCGCGCAGACAGAATCTTGCGAGGCAAAAATTCTCCAACGATAATAGTATAATCGTACCTGGTATCCTTTGTACTTAATCAACTCCTTCAAACGATCAACAATGTAGAGAAATCCATCTTCATTGAAGTAGCAAAGGTCGCCAGTTTTCAGCCAGCCTTGTGAGTCCACTGTTTCTGCAGTTGCTTTGTCATCCCCGACATAACCTGAAGAAAAAAAACACCACCGGTGAGTCAGTGAGGCCCCGATAATAATAAATAGGGCAAAAGCAACAATGTTCAGATCGCTTGTATTGTGATTCTTGTCTCCATAAGCTTATTAAAACTACATTGATATTGTGAGGGCCCAATAATACTAGGACAAAAGCAACAGTGGTACGATCCTAATCTATTAAGCAGGAGAACGAGCATCCCTGCGTTGCTGCCAGGTTTAAAGATTTATCGAATTTGGTACTAGTACTTCGTTGGATAAATATCGGTAACTACATCAATTAACACAAAAGTCGTCATTAACGAAAAGTCATGTCTCTATAAAAAAGAAGGCATCTCACATCGCCATCACATTGCTATGGATATACACAGCTTTCACATGATAAGTGCTGGGACAAGCACATCACAAAGGGAATCAAACCACGACACAAATAATAGATTTATAAAAGGTTTTAGGCGACGAATCATCATCAATCAACATCGCTATCAACGCAATCATATTAAATTTTCACGTGCACAGTCTAAACAGGTAGTAGTATGCACATGCTTAATGGTCAGAGCAATGATAAGTTACTGCTGCGCAATGTTCACCTTTCATGACGAGTGGGCCCCTAATCCAGAGCTCGCCGCGCTGGCCCGGCCCGAGCGCCTCGCCGGTGGTCGGATCGACTATCTTCGCCTGCAGGCGCGACCCCAGCTTGCCGGCGGAGCCGTACTTCATGGACTCCTCCGGCCTTACCGTCCCGGCGACAGCGCCAGATGATTCCGTCAGACCATAGCCCTGTAATATGAATCGACGGAATCATTGCACACAGATCAGAAAGAACAATCTTCATTGCGCACAGAAAGATTCAGTAGTATTCTGCAGCCTGCATGGAATCTGATGCTTAACCTGAACAATCTGGACGCTGGGGAAGACAGCCGCGAAGCGCTCGGCGACCTCGCGGCCAAGGGGCGCGCCGCCGACGGCGATGACGAGGAGCGACGAAAGGTCGTGGCGGCGCGCCTCCTCGGACTTGATCATGGCCACCAGGACGGGCGGCGCCGCGGGCAGCAGCGTGACGCGGTACCGCTCTATCGCGCGCAGCACGGCGCCGAAGTCGAAGCGCTCCATGAGCACGGCCGTGTCCCCCATGGACACGGAGCGCAGGACCATCATGAACCCGAAGACGTGGAACAGGGGGAGCGGGAGCAGCGTGACGGCCGGCGGCGGCGGCTCCTTGCCCGCATCGGTGGCCTCCGCGGCTGCCCTCTTCCGGTTCTCGGCGTGCGTGCACATCAGTGCGATGAGGTTGCGGTGCGTGATGGCGACGGCCTTCACCCGGCCGGTCGTTCCCGACGAGTAGAGCACGGCCGCGGTGTCCGACTGCTTCACCGCCACCGGTGGAGGAGCTGCCTCCGCGCCTGCAGAGGAGAGACTCTCGTACGCATCCGACCCGAGGACCACGCAACTGACGTGGGCGGGCAGCTTGTCGGCCACCTCGGGGGCGGCGAACGCGACGACGGGCCTGGAGAGGGCGACCTGGTGCGCGTACTCCTCGGGGGTGGAGGCCGGGTTGGCGGGGGACACGACGGCGCCGATGGACATGAGCGCGAAGTGGAGCACGGGGACCTCGAGGCGCGAGGGCGCGACGACCAGGGCCACGTCCCCGGGGCGGAGGCCGAGGGAGGACCAGAGGCCGCCGGCGAGGGAGCGGACAGAGGCGATGATGAATGGGTAGGAGACGGCAATGCCTGTGGCCGCGTCGACGAGCGCGGGGCGGTCGGGGAGCGGGGAGGCGAGGAGCGAGAAGGCGTAGGCCGCGGCCGTGATCGGGAGTGACTCCGGCGGCAGCGCGTCCGCTGAGCTGGAGCGCACGCTGTGGAAGGTCCGCGTGGCCGCGCAGAAGCCGCTGCGCGGGTCGATTCCGGTAGGCGCCGCCGCCGGCTCGGCCATTGGGGGATTTGCTTTGGACGGAGTAGCGGCGCAGAGCAGGAGAAGGAGAGACGTGCCTAATCCTTTTTTTTTTTCGAGAGTATGCCAGTGGCATACCTTACTTTTGTACTAGAAGGCAGAAAAACATTTATACAAGAACTTATGTAGGATGCGAACATCCCCACAAGATTACAACCCACACCAACACCTAAATCTTAAGTCTACTCTCTCACAAATCTATGGAGTACGCCAACACCCAAACCAGCTTCTTTCCACGCCTTGATCTCATCAAAGATGTGCCCGTGAAGTTGTGTCACCGTCATAACTGGCGTGCCTAATCCAAAGAGCTCCCAACTAAGCATAAACTGATTGAATGAACAGTGCCTCTGGATTCCATCGATGTATATTGATGCATGCTTAAAAGTGGTAGGATCATAAAGAATGATGAAATCAAATTTGAGATTGAAGTTCCCCATCGGATTAGCCCTTTGGAAATATCAAAATGAATATAAGGATAGTGCGAATCAAAGCTCGGAAGCGAAAGTTATGACAAGTTCATAAAGAATATTTTGTGTCAAATTTGTTGACGTTGGACAAGAAAGGCAACGTAATGATTTATGTTTGTTCATATTCACATAGAAATTATATTATTATAGATCCTTGAACATGTGATACTTGCTCAATATCTTTGCTAGTCAAAAATTCCGCACTAAGTAGAGATACTATTTGTGCATCCAAAAACCCTTAACCCAAAATCTTATCTCGAGAGTCCACCATACCTACCTATGCATTGAGTAAGATCCTTCAAGTAAGTTGCCATCGATGCATTAAGGCAATAAAAATTGCTTCTGAATGTGTTGGATCATTTAGTGTAAGAGAAAATTGAGCATTGTACGAACTTGTGATGGCAAAATAATAAAAGCGACAGACTGCATAATAAAGGTTGCTATCATAAGGGGCAATGTAACGTGACGTTCTTTTGCATTAAGGGATTTGGCATACAAACAAATAAGCGCATGATAACCTCTGGTTCCCTCTGCGAAGGGCCTGTCTTTTACTTTAATGCATTTACTTTTATGTAAGAGTCAAAGTATTCCTCCCTATTCCCTTTTATTTTCTCTTTTTGCAAGCATCATGTGGTGAGGAAAGATCTAGGCACATATATCCAGTTGGATATGAGTGGACATGAGTTATTATTGTTGACATCACTCTTGAGGTGAATATGTTGGGAGGGAAACTATAAGCCCCTATCTTTCTATGTGTCTGGCTGAAACTTTTTGTTCATGGGTATGCGGTGAGTGTTAGCAATCATAGAAGAATAAATAATTGTTGAGTATGTGGACTTACCTAAAGGCTCCGATACGTGATCATTCCTGAAAAGATGATCAATTGTAGTTGCAAAGTTGACTGAGAACATAGTTTGTTGGTTTCCAGTAGAGTTTATGCCTTATACTTCAATGTTGTGATGAATTGTTACTTGTTCATGAGAAGTTAAATGATAAAAGTTGTGTGATAAAGCTTTATGTCAAAGTTTGTTGCTGTTATAATAATATGCATGATGCTTCTATGTTCGTATTTTATTTTTATCAACACCTCTCTCTCTAAGCATGTGGACATTTTTTCGGTTTCGGTTTTTCGCTTGAGGACAAGCAAGGTCTAAGCTTGGGGGAGTTGATACGTTCATTTTGCATCATGTTTTCCTACTGATATTTATAATGTTTTTATGTATAATAATGATTTTTAGAGTATTTCTAATGCATTTTCTCTCATAATATGCAAGGTTTACACAACAAGGGAAAATGCCAGCAGCTGGAATTCTGGACCTGAAAAAGCTACGTCAGAGTTACCTATTCTGCACATCTCCAAATAAGCTGAAACTTCACGGAGAATTTTTATAGATTATTTAAGAAATATTGGAGCAAATAACTACCAGAGGAGCCCCACCAGGTGGTGACAACCCACCTGGGCGCGCCAGGGCCCCCAGGCGCGCCCTGGTGGGTTGTGCCCTCCTCGGCCCACCTCCGGTGCCCATCTTCTGGTATATAGGTCATTTTGACCTAAAAAATCAGAGTGGGACTTTCGGGACGAAGCACCGCTGTCTCGAGGCGGAACTTGGACAGGAGCACTTTTTGTTGGGGAACGTAGCAGAAATTCAAAATTTTCTACGCATCACCAAGATCAATCTATGGAGTAATCTAGCACCGAGGGGAAGGGGAGTGCATCTACATACCATTGTAGATCGCGATGTGGAAGCGTTGCAAGAACGCGGATGGAGGAGTCGTACTCGTAGCGATTCAGATCGCGGTTGATTCCGATCTAAGCACCGAACCACGGCGCCTCCGCGTTCAACACACGTGCAGCCCGGTGACGTCTCCCACGCCTTGATCCAGCAAGGAGAGAGGGAGAGGTTGGGGAAGACTCCGTCCAGCAGCAGCACAACGGCATGGTGGTGATGGAGGAGCGTGGCACTCCAGCAGGGCTTCGCTAAGCACTGCGAGAGACGAGGAGGGAGAGGGGTAGGGCTGCACCAAAGAGAGAGGAAGTCCCGTGTCTTTGGTAGCCCCAAAAACCCCAATATATATAGGGGAGGGGGAGGGGCTGCACCCCCATCTAGGGTTACCCCCCCAAGGGGTGCGGCCAGCCCTAGATCCATCTAGGGGGGCGGCCAAGGGGGGAGAGAGGGGGGGCGCACCACTAGGTGGGCCTTAGGCCCATATGAGCCTAGGGTTTCCCCCCTTCCCCCCTTTCCTGCGCCCTGGGCCCCTTGTGGGAGGCGCACCAGCCCACCTAGGGGCTGGTCCCTTCCCACACTTGGCCCACGCAGCCCTCTGGGGCCGGTGGCCCCACCTTGTGGACCCCCGGGACCCTCCCGGTGGTCCCGGTACGTTACCGATAGCACCCGAAACTTTTCCGGTGACCAAAACAGGACTTCCCATATATAAATCTTTACCTCCAGACCATTCCGGAACTCCTCGTGACGTCCGGGATCTCATCCGGGACTCCGAACAACATTCGGTAACCACGTATATCTATTCCCTATAACCCTAGCGTCATCGAACCTTAAGTGTGTAGACCCTATGGGTTCGGGAACCATGCAGACATGACCGAGACGTTCTCCGGTCAATAACCAACAGCGGGATCTGGATACCCATGTTGGCTCCCACATGTTCCACGATGATCTCATCGGATGAACCACGATGTCGGGGATTCAATCAATCCCGTATACAATTCCCTTTGTCAACCGGTATGTTACTTGCCCGAGATTCGATCGTCGGTATCCCGGTACCTTGTTCAATCTCGTTACCGGCAAGTCTCTTTACTCGTTCCGTAACACATCATCCCGTGATCAACTCCTTGGTCACATTGTGCACATAATGATGATGTCCTACTGAGTGGGCCCAGAGATACCTCTCCGTTTACACGGAGTGACAAATCCCAGTCTCGATTCGTGCCAACCCAGCAGACACTTTCGGAGATACCTGTAGTGCACCTTTATAGTCACCCAGTTACGTTGTGACGTTTGGTACACCCAAAGCATTCCTACGGTATCCGGAAGTTGCACAATCTCATGGTCTAAGGAAATGATACTTGACATTAGAAAAGCTCTTAGCAAATGAACTACACGATCTTGTGCTAGGCTTAGGATTGGGTCTTGTCCATCACATCATTCTCCTAATGATGTGATCCCGTTATCAATGACATCCAATGTCCATGGTCAGGAAACCGTAACCATCTATTGATCAACGAGCTAGTCAACTAGAGGCTTACTAGGGACATGGTGTTGTCTATGTATCCACACATGTATCTGAGTTTCCTATCAATACAATTTTAGCATGGATAAATAAACGATTATCATGAACAAGGAAATATAATAATAACCAATTTATTATTGCCTCTAGGGCATATTTCCAACAGTCTCCCACTTGCACTAGAGTCAATAATCTAGTTCACATCACCATGTGATTAACACTCACTGGTCACATCATCATGTGACCAACATCCAAAGAGTTTACTAGAGTCAACAATCTAGTTCACATCACTATGTGATTAACACTCAATGAGTTCTGGTTTGATCATGTTATGCTTGTGAGAGAGGTTATTAGTCAACGGGTCTGAACCTTTCAGATCCGTGTGTGCTTTACGAATATCTATGTCATCTTGTGGATGCTACCACGCGCTACTTGGAGCCATTTCAAATAACTGCTCTACTATACGAATCCGGTTTACTACTCAGAGTCATCCGGATTAGTGTCAAAGTTCGCATCGACGTAACCCTTTACGACGAACTCCTTTACACCTCCATAATCGAGAAAATTCCTTGGTCCACTAGATACTAAGGATAAGTTCGACCGCTGTCATGTGATCCATTCCCGGATCACTATTGTGCCCCTTGACCAACTCATGGCAAGGCACACTTCATGTGCGGTACACAGCATAGCATACTGTAGAGCCTACGTCTAAAGCATAGGGGACGACCTTCGTCCTTTCTCTCTCGTCTGCTGTGGTCAGGTCTTGTGTCTTACTCAATACTCACACCTTGTAACACAGCCAAGAACTCCTTCTTTGCTGATCTATTTTGAACTCTTTCAAAATCATGTCAAGGTGTGTGTTCTTTGAAAGTATCATCAGGCGTCTTGATCTATCTCTATAGATCTTGATGCCCAATATGTAAGCAGCTTTATCCAGGTCTTCCTTTGAAAAACTCCTTTCAAACAACCCTTTATGCTTTCCAGAAATTTTACATCATTTCGGATCAACAATATGTCATTCACATATACTTATCAGAAATGTTGTAGCGCTCCCACTCACTTTATTGTAAATACAAGTTTCTAACAAACTTTGTATAAACCCAAAAACTTTGATCACTCCATCAAAGCGTATATTCTGACTCCGAGATGCTTGCTCTAATCCATGGAAGGATCGCTGGAGCTAGCATACCTTTCAGCATCCTTAGGATCGACAAAACCTTTCTGATTGTATCACATACAACCTTTCCTTACGAAAACTGGTAAGGAAACTTGTTTTTGACATCCATCTGCCAGATTTCATAAATGCAGCTAATGCTAACATGATTCCGACGGACTTAAGCATCGCTACGAATGAGAAAATCTCATCGTAGTCAACTCCTTGAACTTGTGAAAATACTCTTTGCCACAAGTCGAGCTTCATAGACGGTAACATTACCGTCCACGTCCGTCTTCTTCTTAAAGATCCATTTATCTCAATGGCTTGCCGTTCATCGGGCAAGTTCACCAAAGTCTATGGATCCTCTCTCGGATTTCATGGCCTCGAGCCATTCGTCGGAATCCGGGCCCACCATCGCTTCTCCATAGCTCATAGGTTCATTGTTGTCTAGCAACATGACTTCCAAGACAGGATTACGTTCCACTCTGAAGTAGTACGCATCCTTATCGACCTACGAGGTTTGGTAGTGACTTGATCCGAAGTTTCATGATCACTATCATAAGCTTCCACTTCAATTGGTGTAGGTGCCACAGGAACAACTTCCTGTGCCCTGCTACACACTAGTTGAAGTTATGGTTCAATTACCTCATCAAGTCTCCACCATCCTCCCACTCAATTCTTTCGAGAGAAAATTTTCCTCGAGAAAGGACCCGTTTCTAGAAGCAATTACTTTTGCTTCCAGATCTGAAATAGGAGGTACACCCAACTGTTTTGGGTATTCTATGAAGATGCATTTATCCGCTTTGGGTTTGAGCTTATCAGCCTGAAACTTTTTCACATAAGCGTCGCAGCCCCAAACTTTTAAGAAATGACAACTTAGGTTTCTCTAAACGGTGTCGTCTCAATGGAATTGCGTGGTGCCCTATTTAAAGTGAATGTGGTTGTCTCTAATGCCTAACCCATAAACGATAGTGGTAAAGAGACATCATGGTATGCATCATATCCAATAGGGTGCAGTTATGATGTTCGGACACACCATCACACTATGGTGCTCCAAGCGGTATTAGTCGTGAAACAATTTCCACAATTTCTTAATTGTGTGCCAAACTCGTAACTCAGATACTCATCTCTGTGATCATATCACAGACATTTTATCCTCTTGTCACGACGATCTTCAACTTCACTCTGAAATTACTTGAACCTTTCAATAATTCAGACTTGTGTTTCATCAAGTAAATACACTCAACATCTACTCAAATCATCTGTGAAGTAAGAACATATCGATATCCACTGCATGCCTCAGCACTCATTGGACTGCATACATCAAAATGTATTACTTCCAACAAGTTGCTCTCTTGTTCCATCTTACTGAAAACGAGGCCTTTCAGTCATCTTGCCCATGTGGTATGATTTGCATGTCTCAAGTGATTCAATAATCAAGTGAGTCCAAACTATCCATCTGCATGGAGTTTCTTCATGCATATATACCAATAGACATGGTTCGCATGTCTCAATCTTTTCAAAAACGAGTGAGTCCAAAGATCCATCTACATGGAGCTTCTTCATGCGTTCTATACCAATATGACTCAAATGGCAGTGCCACAAGTATGTGGTACTATCGTTACTATTTTATATCTTTTGGCACGAACATGTGTATCACTGCGATCGAGATTCATTTTAGGTGCCAGACCATTGAAGGTATTATTCAAATAAACAGAGTAACCATTATTCTCCTTAAATGAATAACCGTATTGCGATAAACATAATCCAATCATGTTTATGCTCAACGCAAACACCAAATAACAATTATTTAGGTTTAACACCAATCTCGATGGTAGAGGGAGCATGCGACGCTTGATCACATCAACCTTGGAAACACTTCCAACATATATCGTCATCTCACCTTTAGCTAGTCTTCGTTTATTCCGCAGCTTTTATTTCGAGTTACTAACACTTAGCAACCGAACCAGTATCTAATACCATGATGCTGCTAGGAGTACTAGTAAAGTACACATTCATATAATGTATATCCAATATACTTCTGTCGACCTTGCCTGCCTTCTCATCTACCAAGTATCTAGGGTAGTTCTGCTTCAGTGACCGTTCCCCTCATTACAGGAGCACTTAGTCTCGGGTTTGGGTTTAACCTTGGGATTCTCCACTAGAGCAGCAAATGATTTGCTGTTTCATGAAGTATCCCTTTTGCCCTTGCCCTTCTTGAAACTAGTGGTTTTACTAACCATCAACAATTGATGCTCCTATTTGATTTCTACTTTCGCGGTGTCAAACATCGCGAATAGCTCAAGGATCATCATATCTATCCCTGATATGTTATAGTTCATCACGAAGCTCTAATAGCTTGGTGGCAGTGACTATGGAGAACCATCACTATCTCATCTGGAAGATTAACTCCCACTCGATTCAAGCGATTGTGGCACTCAGACAATCTGAGCACATGCTCAACGATTGAGCTTTTCTCCCTTAGTCTGCAGGCTTAAGAAACTTGTCAGAGGTCTCATACCTCTTGACGTGGGCACTAGTCTGAAATCCCAATTTCTCGGAACATCTCATATGTTCTGCGACGTTTCAAAACCGTCTTTGGTGCCACAATTCTAAACCGTTAGTATTACGCACTGAACTATCACGTAGTCATCAAAACGTGTATGTCAGATGTTCCGCAACATCTAGAGACGACGCTGAGGTTCGGCACACCGAGCGGTGCATTAAGGACATAAGCCTTCTGTGCAGCAATGAGGACAATCCTCAATTTACGGACCCAGTCCGCATAATTGCTACTACCAACTTTCAACTAAATTTTCTCTAGGAACATATCTTAAACAGTAGAGCTAAAGCGTAAGCTATGACATAATTTGCAAAGACCTTTTGACTATGTTCATGATAATGAAGTTCATCTGATTATTTAATGAACTCCCACTCAGATAGACATCCCTCTAGTCATCTAAGTGATGCATGATCCGAGTCAAACTAGGCCGTGTCCGATCATCACGTGAGACGGACTAGTCATCATCGGTGAACATCTCCATGTTGATCGCATCTACTATACGACTCATGTTCGACCTTTCGATCTCTTGTGTTCCGAGGCCATGTCTGTACATGCTAGGCTCGTCAAGTCAACCTAAGTGTTTCGCATGTGTTCCGAGGCCATGTCTGTACATGCTAGGCTCGTCAACACCCGTTGTATGCGAACGTTAGAATCTATCACACCCGATCATCACGTGGTGCTTCGAAACAACGAACCTTCGCAACGGTGCACAGTTAGGGGGACCACGTCTCTTGAAATTTTAGTGAGGGATCATCTTATTTATGCTACCGTTGTTCTAAGCAAATAAGATGTAAACATGATAAACATCACATGCAAATCATAAAGTGACGTGATATGGCCAATATCATCCTGCGCCTTCGATCTCCATCTTCGAGGCGCGGCATGATCACCTTCGTCACCGGCATGACACCATGATCTCCATCATCATGATCTCCATCATTGTGTCTTCATGAAGTTGTCTCGCCAACTATTACTTCTACTACTATGGCTAACGGTTAGCAATAAAGTAAAGTAATTACATGGCGTTTTCATTGACACGCAGGTCATACAATAAATTAAGACAACTCCTATGGCTCCTGCCGGTTGTCATACTCATCGACATGCAAGTCGTGATTCCTATTACAAGAACATGATCAATCTCATACATCACATATATCATTCATCACATCCTTTTGGCCATATCACATCACATAGCATACCCTGCAAAAACAAGTTAGACGTCCTCTAATTGTTGCTGCATGTTTTACGTGGCTGCTATGGGTTTCTAGCAAGAACGTTTCTTATCTACGCAAAAGCCACAACGTGATATGCCAATTTCTATTTGCCCTTCATAAGGACCCTTTTCATCGAATCCGATCCGACTAAAGTGGGAGAGATAGACACCCGCTAGCCACCTTATGCAACTAGTGCATGTCAGTCGGTGGAACCTGTCTCACGTAAGTGTACGTGTAAGGTCGGTCCGGGCCGCTTCATCCCACGATGCCGCCGAATCAAGATAAGACTAGTAACGGCAAGTAAATTGACAAAATCGACGCCCACAACTACTTTGTGTTCTACTCGTGCATAGAAACTACGCATAAACCTGGCTCATGATGCCACTGTTGGGGAACGTAGCAGAAATTCAAAATTTTCTACGCATCACCAAGATCAATCTATGGAGTAATCTAGCACCGAGGGGAAGGGGAGTGCATCTACATACCATTGTAGATCGCGATGCGGAAGCGTTGCAAGAACGCGGATGAAGGAGTCGTACTCGTAGCGATTCAGATCGCGGTTGATTCCGATCTAAGCACCGAACCACGGCGCCTCCGTGTTCAACACATGTGCAGCCCGGTCACGTCTCCCACGCCTTGATCCAGCAAGGAGAGAGGGAGAGGTTGGGGAAGACTCCGTCCAGCAGCAGCACAACGACATGGTGGTGATGGAGGAGCGTGGCACTCCAGCAGGGCTTCGCTAAGCACTGCGAGAGACGAGGAGGGAGAGGGGTAGGGCTGCACCAAAGAGAGAGGAAGTCCCGTGTCTTTGGCAGCCCCAAAACCCCCAATACATATAGGGGAGGGGGAGGGGCTGCACCCCCATCTAGGGTTACCCCCCCAAGGGGTGCGGCCAGTCCTAGATCCATCTAGGGGGGCGGCCAAGGGGGGAGAGAGGGGGGGCGCACCACTAGGTGGGCCTTAGGCCCATCTGAGCCTAGGGTTTCCCCCCTTCCCCCCTTTCCTGCGCCCTGGGCCCCTTGTGGGAGGCGCACCAGCCCACCTAGGGGCTGGTCCCTTCCCACACTTGGCCCACGCAGCCCTCTGGGGCCGGTGGCCCCACCTTGTGGACCCCCGAGACCCTCCCGGTGGTCCCGGTACGTTACCGATAGCACCCGAAACTTTTCCGGTGACCAAAACAGGACTTCCCATATATAAATCTTTACCTCTGGAACTCCTCGTGACGTCCGAGATCTCATCCGGGACTCCGAACAACATTCGGTAACCACGTATATCTATTCCCTATAACCCTAGCGTCATCGAACCTTAAGTGTGTAGACCCTACGGGTTCGGGAACCATGCAGACATGACCGAGACGTTCTCCGGTCAATAACCAACAGCGGGATCTGGATACCCATGTTGGCTCCCACATGTTCCACGATGATCTCATCGGATGAACCACAATGTCGGGGATTCAATCAATCCCGTATACAATTCCCTTTGTCAACCGGTATGTTACTTGCCCGAGATTCGATCGTCGGTTTCCCGATACCTTGTTCAATCTCGTTACCGGCAAGTTTCTTTACTCGTTCCGTAACACATCATCCCGTGATCAACTCCTTGGTCACATTGTGCACATAATGATGATGTCCTACCGAGTGGGCCCAGAGATACCTCTCCGTTTACACGGAGTGACAAATCCCAATCTCGATTCGTACCAACCCAACAGACACTTTCGGAGATACCTGTAGTGCACCTTTATAGTCACCCAGTTACGTTGTGACGTTTGGTACACCCAAAGCATTCCTACGGTATCTGGGAGTTGCACAATCTCATGGTCTAAGGAAATGATACTTGACATTAGAAAAGCTCTTAGCAAACGAACTACACGATCTTGTGCTAGGCTTAGGATTGGGTCTTGTCCATCACATCATTCTCCTAATGATGTGATCCCGTTATCAACGACATCCAATGTCCATGGTCAGGAAACCGTAACCATCTATTGATCAACGAGCTAGTCAACTAGAGGCTTACTAGGGACATGGTGTTGTCTATGTATCCACACATGTATCTGAGTTTCCTATCAATACAATTTTAGCATGGATAATAAACGATTATCATGAACAAGGAAATATAATAATAACCAATTTATTATTGCCTCTAGGGCATATTTCCAACACTTTTGCCCTCTAGCAAAGCGATTCCGCCGGGGGAACTTCCCTCCCGGAGGGGGAAATCATCGTCATCATCATCACCAACAACTCTCTCATCTTTGGGAGGGCAATCTCCATCAACATCTTCAACAACACCATCTCCTCTCAAACCCTAGTTCATCTCTTGTGTTCAATCTTTGTACCGGAACCTCGGATTGGTACTTGTGGGTGAATAGTAGTGTTGATTACATCTTGTAGTTGATTACTGTATGGTTTATTTGGTGAAAGCTTATATGTTCAGATCCATTATGCCATTTAATACCCCTCTAGTCTTGCGCATGATTATCATTTGTGAGTAGTTACTTTTGTTCTTGAGGTCACGTGAGAAGTCATGTTGCAAGTAATCATGCGAACTTGATATGTGTTCGATATTTTGATGATATGTATGTTGTGATTCCCTTAGTGGTGTCATGTAAACGTCGACTATATTGCACTTCACCTTATTAGGGCCTAAGGGAATGCATTGTGGAGTAGTTATTAGATGATGGGTTGCTACAGTGACAAAATCTTAAACCCTAGTTTATGTGCTACTTTGTAAGGGACCGATTTCGATCCAAAAGTTTAATACTATGGTTAGATTTTATCTTAATACTTTTCTCATAATTGCGGATGCTTGCGAGGTGGTTAATCATAAGTAGGTGGTTTGTTCAAGTAAGAACAATACCTAAGCACCGATCCACCCACATATCAAATTATCAAAGTAGCGAACACGAATCAAGCCAACGTGATGAAAGTGACATGGTGAAATTCCCGTGTACCCTCAAGAACGCTTTGCTTATTATAAGAGACCGTTTCGGCTTGTCTTTTGCCACAAAAGGATTGGGCTACCTTGCTGCACTTTATTTACCGTTATTGTTACTTGCTCGTTACAAATTATCTTGCTATCAAACTACCTGTTACCAACTATTTCAGTGCTTGCAGTTAATACCTTGCTGAAAACCACTTTGTCATTTCCTTCTACTCCTCATTGGGTTCGACACTCTTACTTATCGAAAGGACTACGATTGATCCCCTATACTTGTGGGTCATCACTAGATGGATTCTTCTCTCTCTTTGATCTTCAATACAATGTTCTCCTCGATGTTCTTGGAGTTCTATCCGATGTAATATTCTTTTGCGATGTGTTTGTCGAGATCCGATGAATTGTAGATTTATGATCAGATTATCCATGAATATTATTTGAGTCTTTTCTGAATTCTTATATGCCTGATTAAATATCTTTGTATTTCTCTTTGAATTATCGGTTTGATTTGGCCAACTAGATTGGTTCTTCTTGCAATGGGAGAGGTGCTTAGTTTTGGGTTCAATATTGCGGTGTCCTCACACAGTGACATAGTAGGGGTAGCGAGGCACGTATTGTATTGTTGTTATCAAGGGTGAAAAGATGGGGTTTTCATCATATTGCTTGAGTTTATCCCTCTACATCATGTCATCTTACTTAAGGCGTTACTCCATTCTTATGAACTTAATACTCTAGATGCATGCTGGATAGCGGTCGATGTGTGGAGTAATAGTAGTAGACGCAGAATCATTTCGGCCTACTTGACACAGACGTGATGCCTATATTCATAATCATTGCGTTGGATATCGTCATAACTTTGCGCTTTTCTATCAATTGCTCGACGGTAATTTTGTTCACCCACCGTATGTTTTCTTTCAAGAGAGAAGCCTCTAGTGAAACCTATGGCTCCCGGGTCTATTTTCCATCATATATTTTCAGATCTATAAACCAAAAAACCCAAAAATACCTTGCTGCAATTTATTTGTTGTTACTTTGTTTTATGTTTTAGTAATATTTTATATCTATGTCTATCAGATCTCATCCTTGCAAGTGACCATTAAGGGATTGACAACCCCTTTATCGCATTGAGTGCAAGTGTTTGATTGTTTGTGCAGGTGCATAGATTGGAGGCTTGCTCGTACCTCCTACTGGATTGATACCTTGGTTCTCAAACTGAGGGAAATACTTATCTCTACTTTGCTGCATCACCCTTTCCTCTTCAAGGGAAAAACCAACGCAAGCTCAAGAAGGAGCAGTATCATAGGCGCCTCCCATCCAATCAGTGGATGACATCTGTCCCAATGCTGAGCAGACACGTGGATCCTCTGGTGAATGAGAATTTTACACATGGAAAATACCCATTGGCCCGGGCTATTAACGGGTTATCGGATCCAAATCAGAACCCGATAGCTTAACGGTGACCCGTTACGGTGGATGCCATGTGTCGGTTACCCTTGACGAAAACACTTCCATGACGCGCCATTTATTGTCATGGAAGTGGACACTTCCATGATGATAATTTCTGTATTGTCATGGAACACTTCTACGACAACACAGGTATGACTATCTTGATTCTGTCATAAAATCATCATGGATTTACATGCATGACAGAAAATGTGACCTACTATGACAAACACGTATCATCACGGAAGTGTTTTCTTGTGTCTTCTTCTTCCGAAATGGCCTTGGCCTTCAAGGCAAGGTTGGGAGAGGCTTTCTTTGACCGGACACAAGCTAGAGCATTGTCGACAGTCTTGTTCATGATGTTCATGGCAATAAACTCATCCAACACTTCACTTGAAGACAAGGTTTGGAAATCCGGCCTTTGACGAATCATGGAGGACATGGCCTTGTTGAATGGCATGATGACCTTGAGAAACTCGCGCTTGATCCAATTTTCATATGTATCCTTGCTCCCATGATCTTGAAGAGCGACTGCAAGTGTTGTAAATCTTCGATAGAGATCGCGAGGATCCTCATCTTCAGTCATGACAAACTCGTCGGCCTCATCAAGGACCACCTCAAAGTTGGACCTTTGAATGCTTGAGGTTCCCTTGTACAAAGATATGATGTGTTCCCAACAATCCTTTGCACGAGTGAAGGGATGCAAATGGGACAGATCTTTGGGAGGCACCGCGGATTGGAGGATGAACAAGGCGGAGTGATTGTATTGATTGTCCGCCTCTTCTCTTGGAGTGAAGTTGTTTGGATCATGTGGGTAGAAACCTTGCTCGATGATTCTCCAAAGATTTGTCGAGCTGTGCTTCAAATGAGACTTGATACGGAAAGCCCAATTAGCAAAATCACCCTTTACAAGCTTAGGAGGAGGACCAAGGTTGTTAATATGCAGTGTAGGATGGTCCTCCATAGACCAGAGGAGAAGGAACCGAGGCAAAGGTTCCCGTCCCATTCTTGTTTTGAGGGGAGAAGGTTTAAGGTTTCATAATAGGGGGAAAACTCAATAAAATAACTATCATGAGATACTTGATTGACATGATCAATTTGAGCATGACAAGTTTCATGGATATCATTACTCTTTATAGCATACATGTCATCACAATAATCATCATAGATAGAACCTTTGTTGTCGTCATAATCAATTGAAACCTCTTCCAAAATAGTGGAATCATTAGTAAATAAAGTCACGACCTCTCCAAATCCACTTTTATCATTATAATAAGATACAACAGCCTCCAAAATAGTGGAATAATTATTATCTAAAGTTGACACTCTTCCAAACCCACTTTCATAAATATTGCAATCATCATAACCAATTTGATCATTCAAAGTAGGGGGACTAAAAAGATCATATTCATTAACCATAGCATCCCCAAGCTTGGGACAAACATTAATTGCAGCAAATAAATTTTCAAATATGTCATTCTCATCAAACAAGCATACCCAAGCTTGTGGCTTGGCATATCATAAGCATAATCACTCTCATCATTAATAGTATGAATTGCACCAATAGTATAACAATTATCATCATCATAATTTTCTAAGTTGGTGCCAAAAAGATTTTCAAGATTATAAGAAGTACCATTATTTTCCCAATCATAATCATCACAACGAGTAATATGCATAACAAAATCATCCTCAATAGTTCCTGCAGACATTGTGACATAAGATAAAGAAGCAATATCATCATCAAGTGTATCATCTTCCATAATTATTTTTGATTCACTCTCACGAGGCACAACAATAATAGGAGCAACATCATTTGGGAGGGATACCTTTTTACCTCTACTCTTTCTTCTTTTCTTCTTCACCACATCATGTGTGGGTTTAATCAATTTTTCTGAGCTTCTTATTAATGAGATTGGTTGAATGGGAGCTCCTTCTCATCACATGTTTCATCATGAGAGACAATAGAATGGAAATTGGAAATCTTTACCCTTTCATTAGTATCCCTTTTATATTCTATTGGTTTCCCGTCTTCTATAGTTGGCAATATAAGCATTTCATCGCAATTTACCACACAAAACATATAGATTTCTTTCAGATTAGTTTTAGCATGGTGTGTGAATATGTTTCTTTGGGCTACGTTCATGGGTGGGGTTGGGTGTGGGGACGAAAAAAACAGATAAAAAAACCGGATGAAAGTGGTGGGACGAAAAAATGTCGTGGACGCAATCCTACCAACTCAGACATTAGGAGTAGAGACAATTTCACAAATAAATCCTCGATACTCGCATCCTACTAACACTCAGCAGATCGTGATTACCTTAAGCTTGTGACCCCGTAGGTTTGGTAAAACATACACATGAACGAAACCCCTTCGTTCAATGACCAATAGAGGAACCGTGGACGTCCATATCAAACCCTATGATTATACGAATGACATCCGAGTAAACCTTTGGTCATCATGTGATGCTCCCTTTGCTTCATGGTACTTTAAAACCCGAGGTGAAATGTGTCGGTATCCTCTCGAGTCATACACATGCTCACTATACCGGTCTTCTTGTTACCGGTTTCGTTCTTCTTTCTCGCTGACATGTTTTGGCAACCTCTTGACATAGTCACATGTGTTTGATCAGATGATGATGATAGATAATGTCACACCGATAGGGCCCTAAGAATATCTCTCCATCGTCGGAGGAGCAAATTGTTGGGGAACGCAGTATTTCAAAAAATTTCCTACGATCACGCAAGACCTATCTAGGAGATGCATAGCGACGAGAGGGGAGAGTGTGTCTACGTACCCTTGTAGACCGAAAGCGGAAGCGTTTATCAACGCAGTTCATGTAGTCGTACACCTTCACAATCCGTCCCGATCAAGTACCGAACGTACGGCACCTCCACGTTCAGCACACGTTCAACTCGATGACGTCCTCGCCTTCTTGATCCAGCAAGAGGGGTGAAGTAGTAGATGAGTTCCGGCAGCACGACGGCGTGGTGACGGTGTTGGTGAAGAATAATCTCCGCAGGGCTTCGCCTAAGCACTACGAAAACTATGACGGAGGATAAACAAGAGGGGACAGGGTTGACGGCACACGGCTTGGTGTTTCTTGATGTGTCTTGAGTGCTAGCCCTGCCCCTCTATTTATATGTTGAGCCTTGGGGTCGAAACTTGGAGTAAAAGCCTCCACAAAGTCGATTTCACCCGAAAGGCAAGAGTCCTTCTCGGACTCCAGGGCCAGACGCCAGGGTTCCCGGCGCCTGGACCCAGACGCCAGGGACCCTGGCATCTGGCCCCTGGACTCCGCAAAACTTCCTTTTACGCTTTCCAAAAACCTTGTGGGCTTTCCCCTTTGGCCCAAATAAAGTGTCCTCATACCCAAACATTTTGGGAAACATCCGAAACCCCTTCCGGTGAATTCCGGAACCCTTCCGGAGACCAAACACTATTATCCCATATATCAATCTTTATCTCCGAACCATTCCGGAGTTCCTCGTCATGTCTGTGATCTCATCTGGGACTCCAAACAACATTCGGTCACCAATATACATAACTCATATAATACTATATCGTCAACGAACGTTTATGCGTGTGGACCCTACGGGTTCGAGAACTATGTAGACATGACTGAGACACCTCTCTGGTCAATAACCAATAGCGGAACCTAGATGCCCATATTGGCTCCTACATATTCTACGAAGATCTTTATCGGTCGAATCGCATAATGACATACGTTGTTCCCTTTGTCATCGATATGTTACTTGCCCGAGATTCGATCGTCGGTATCCTCATACCTAGTTCAATCTCATTACCGGCAAGTCTCTTTACTTGTTCCGTAATGCGTCATCCCGCAACTAACTCATTAGTCACATTGCTTGCAAGGCTTTATATTGATGATCATTACCGAGAGGGCCCAGAGATACCTCTCCGATACACGGAGTGAAAAATCCTAATCTCAATCTAAAACACCATTGGAGACACCTGTAGAGCATCTTTATCATCACCCAGTTACGTTGTGATGTTTGATAGCACACTAAGTGTTCCTCCAGTATTCAGGAGTTGCATAATCTCATAGTTATAGGAACATGTACAAGTCATGAAGAAAGCAATAGCAATAAATTAAACGATCATAGTGCTAAGCTAACGGATGGGTCTTGTCCATCACATCATTCTCTAATGATGTGATCCCGTTCCTCAAATGACAACACATGTCCATGGCTAGGAAACTTAACCATCTTTGATTAACGAGCTAGTTAAGTAGAGGCACACTAGGGACACTCTGTTTGTCTATGTATTCACACATGTACTAAGTTCCCGGTTAATACAATTCTAGCATGAATAATAAACATTTATCATGATATAAGGAAATATAAATAACAACTTTATTATTGCCTCTAGGGCATATTTCCTTCAGTCTCCCACTTGCACTAGAGTCAATAATGTAGATTACATAGTAATGATTCTAACACCCATGGAGTCCTGGTGCTGATCATGTTTTGCTCGTGAGAGAGGCTTAGTCAACGGGTCTGCAACATTCAGATCCGTATGTATTTTGCAAATCTCTATGTCTCCCTCCTTGACTTGATCACGGATGGAATTGAAGCGTCTCTTGATGTGTTTGGTTCTCTTGTGAAATCTGGATTCCTTCACCAAGGCAATTGCTCCAGTATTGTCACAAAAGATTTTCATTGGACCCGATGCACTAGGTATGACACCTAGATCGGATATGAACTCCTTCATCCAGACTCCTTCATTTGCTGCTTCCGAAGCAGCTATGTACTTCGCTTCACACGTAGATCCCGCCACGACGCTTTGCTTGGAACTGCACCAACTGACAGCTCCACCATTCAATATAAATACGTATCCGGTTTGTGACTTAGAGTCATCCGGATCAGTGTCAAAGCTTGCATCGACGTAACCATTTACGACGAGCTCTTTGTCACCTCCATAAATGAGAAACATATCCTTAGTCCTTTTCAGGTATTTCAGGATGTTCTTGACCGCTGTCCAGTGATCCACTCCTGGATTACTTTGGTACCTCCCTGCTAAACTAATAGCAAGGCACACATCAGGTCTGGTACACAACATTGCATACATGATAGAACCTATGGCTGAAGCATAGGGAATGACTTTCATTTTCTCTCTATCTTCTGCAGTGGTCGGGCATTGAGTCTGACTCAACTTCACACCTTGCAACATAGGTAAGAACCCTTTCTTTGACTGATCCATTTTGAACTTCTTCAAAACTTTATCAAGGTATGTGCTTTGTGAAAGTCCAATTAAGCGTCTTGATCTATCTCTATAGATCTTGATGCCCAATATATAAGCAGCTTCACCGAGGTCTTTCATTGAAAAATTCTTATTCAAGTATCCTTTTATGCTATCCAGAAATTCTGTATCATTTTCGATCAACAATATGTCATCCACATATAATATCAGAAATGATACAGAGCTCCCACTCACTTTCTTGTAAATACAGGCTTCTCCAAAAGTCTGTATAAAACCATATGCTTTGATCATACTATCAAAGCGTATATTCCAACTCCGAGAGGCTTGCACAAGTCCATAAATGGATCGCTGGAGCTTGCACACTTTGTTAGCACCTTTTGGATCGACAAAACCTTCTGGTTGCATCATATACAATTCTTCTTTAAGATATACATTAAGGAATGCATTTTTGACGTCCATTTGCCAAATTTCATAATCATAAAATGTGGCAATTGCTAACATGATTCGGACAGACTTAAGCATCGCTACGGGTGAGAAGGTCTGATCGTAGTCAACTCCTTGAACTTGTCAAAAACCTTTCGCAACAAGTCGAGCTTTGTAGACAGTAACATTACCGTCAGCCTCAGTCTTCTTCTTGAAGATCCATTTATTCTCTATGGCTTGCCGATCATCGGGCAAGTCAACCAAAGTCCATACTTTGTTCTCATACATGGATCCCATCTCAGATTTCATGGCCTCAAGCCATTTCGCGGAATCTGGGCTCATCATCGCTACCTCATAGTTCGTAGGTTCGTCATGGTCAAGTAACATGACCTCCAGGACAGGATTACCGTACCACTCTGGTGCGGATCTTACTCTGGACCTACGAGGTTTAGTAGTAACTTGATCTGAAGTTTCATGATCATGATCATTAGCTTCCTCACTAATTGGTGTAGGAATCACTGGAACTGATTTCTATGATGAACTACTTTCAATAAGGGAGCAGGTACAATTACCTCATCAAGTTCTACTTTCCTCCCACTCACTTCTTTCGAGAGAAACTCCTTCTCTAGAAAGGATCCATTCTTAGCAACGAATATCTTGCCTTCGGATCTATGATAGAGGGTGTATCCAACAGTCTCCTGTGGGTATCCTATGAAGACACATTTCTCCGATTTGGGTTCGAGCTTATCAAGTTGAAGCTTTTTCACATAAGCATCACAACCCCAAACTTTAAGAAACAACAACTTGAGTTTCTTGCCAAACCACAGTTCATATGGTGTTGTCTCAACGGATTTAGATGGTGCCCTATTTAACGTGAATGCAGCCGTCTCTAAAGCATAACCCCAAAACGATAGCGGTAAATCAGTAAGAGACATCATAGATCGCACCATATCTAATAAAGTGCGGTTACGACGTTCGGACACACCATTACGATGTGGTCTTCCGAGTGGCGTGAGTTGCAAAACTATTCCGCATTGTTTTAAATGAAGACCAAACTCATAACTCAAATATTCACCTCCACGATCAGATCGTAGAAACTTTATTTTCTTGTTACGATGATTTCCACTTCACTATGAAATTCTTTGAACTTTTCAAATGTTACAAACTTATGTTTCATCAAGTAGATATACCCATATCTGCTCAAATCATCTGCGAAGGTCAAAAAATAACGATACCCGCTGCGAGCCTCAACACTCATCGGACTGCATACATCAGTATGTATTATTTCCAACAAGTCTGTTGCTCGCTCCATTGTTTCGAAGAACGTAGTCTTAGTCATCTTGCCCATGAGGCATGGTTCGCAAGCATCAAGTGATTCATAATCAAGTGATTCCAAAAGTCCATCAGTATGGAGTTTCTTCATGCGCTTTACACCAATATGACCTAAGCGGCAGTGCCACAAATAAGTTGCACTATCATTATTAACCTTGCATCTTTTGGCTTCAATATTATGAATATGTGTCACTACTATCGAGATTCAACAAAAATAGACCACTCATCAAGGGTGCATGGCCATAAAAGATATTACTCATATAAATAGAACAACCATTATTCTCTGATTTAAATGAATAACCGTCTCGCATCAAACAAGATCCAGATATAATGTTCATGCTTAACGCTGGCACCAAATAACAATTATTCCGGTCTAAAACTAATCCCGACGGTAGATGTAGAGGTAGCATGCCGACGACGATCACATCGACTTTGGAACCATTTCCACGCGCCTCGTCACCTCGTCCTTAGCCAATCTTCGTTTAATCTGTAGCCCATGTTTCGAATTGCAAATATGAGCAACAGAACCAGTATCAAATACCCAGGTGCTACTACGAGCATTAGTAAGGTACACATCAATAACATGTATATCAAATATACCTTTCACTTTGCCATCCTTCTTATCCGCCAAATACTTGGGGCAGTTCCGCTTCCAGTGACCAGTCCCTTTGCAGTAGAAGCACTCAGTCTCAGGCTTAGGTGCAGACTTGGGCTTCTTCACTTGAGCAGCAACTTGCTTGCCGTTCTTCTTGAAGTTCCCCTTCTTCCCTTTACCCTTTTTTCTTGAAACTGGTGGTCTTGTTGACCATCAACACTTGATGCTCCTTCTTGATTTCTACCTCCGCAGCCTTTAGCATTGCGAAGAGCTCGGGAATTGTCTTATCCATCCCTTGCATGTTATAGTTCATCACGAAGCTCTTGTAGCTTGGTGGCAGTGAATGAAGAATTCTGTCAATGACACTATCATCAGGAAGATTAACTCCCAGTTGAATCAAGTGATTGTTACACCCAGACATTTTGAGTATATGTTCACTGACAGAACTATTCTCCTCCATCTTGCAGCTGTAGAACTTATTGGAGACTTCATATATCCCCTTCTTCCCTTTGCCTTTTTTTCTTGAAACTAGTGGTCTTGTTAACCATCAACACTTGATGCTCCTTCTTGATTTCTACCCCGCAGCCTTTAGCATCGGGAAGAGCTCGGGAATTGTCTTATCCATCCCTTGCATATTATAGTTCATCACGAAGCTTTTGTAGCTTGGTGGCAGTGATTGAAGAACTCTGTCAATGACACTATCATCAGGAAGATTAACTCCCAGTTGAGTCAAGTGGTTGTGGTACCCAGACATTCTGAGTATATGTTCACTGACAGAACTATTCTCCTCCATTTTGCAGCTGTAGAACTTATTAGAGACTTCTCTCAATCCGGGCATTTGCTTGAAATATTAACTTCAACTCCTGGAACATCTCATATGCTCCATGATGTTCAAAACATCGTTGAAGTCCCGATTCTAAGCCATAAAGCATGGCACACTGAACTATCGAGTAGTTGATAACCCAAAAGTATAGGGGATCGCAACAGTTTTTGAGGGTAGAGTATTCAACCCAAATTTATTGATTCGACACAAGGGGAGCCAAAGAATATTCTCAAGTATTAGCAGTTGAGTTGTCAATTCAACCACACCTGGATAACTTAGTATCTGCAGCAAAGTATTTAGTAGCAAAGTAGTATGGAAGTAACGGTAGCAAAAGTAATATTTTTGGGTTTTGTAGTGATTGTAACAGTGGCAACGGAAAAGTAAATAAGCAGAGAACAATATATGAAAAGCTCATAGGCATTGGATCAGTGATGGAGAATTATGCCGGATGCGGTTCATCATGTAACAGTCATAACATAGGGTGACACAGAACTAGCTCCAATTCATCAATGTAATGTAGGTATGTATTCCGAATATAGTCATACGTGCTTATGGAAAAGAACTTGCATGACATCTTTTGTCCTACCCTCCCGTGGCAGCGGGGTCCTAATGGAAACTAAGGGATATTAAGGCCTCCTTTTAATAGAGTACCGGACCAAAGCATTAACACATAGTGAATACATGAACTCCTCAAACTACAGTCATCACCGGGAGTGATCCCGATTATTGTCACTTCGGGGTTGCCGGATCATAGCACATAGTAGGTGACTATAGACTTGCAAGATAGGATCAAGAACTCACATATATTCATGAAAACATAATAGGTTCAGATCTGAAATCATGGCACTCGGGCCCTAGTGACAAGCATTAAGCATAGCAAAGTCATAGCAACATCAATCTCAGAACATAGTGGATACTAGGGATCAAACCCTAACAAATCTAACTCGATTACATGATAAATCTCATCCAACCCATCACCGTACAACAAGCCTACGATGGAATTACTCACGCACGGCGGTGAGCATCATGAAATTGGTGATGGAGGATGGTTGATGATGACGACGGCGACTGATAACCCACAAGTATAGGGGATCAATTGTAGCCTCTTTCGATAAGTAAGAGTGTCGAACCCAACGAGGAGCTAAAGGTAGAACAAATATTCCCTCAAGTTCTATCGACCACCGATACAACTCTACGCACGCTTGACGTTCGCTTTACCGGAAACAAGTATGAAACTAGAAGTACTTTGTAGGTGTTGTTGGATAGGTTTGCAAGAAGATAAAGAGCAAGTAAATAAAAAGTAGGGGCTGTTTAGATAAAGACACAACTAAATTAGTTTTAGTAAAGAGCTTTTTGTCACGAGAAAGTTATTTGTCCCTAGGCAATCGATAACTAGACCGGTAATCATTATTGCAATTTTATTCGAGGGAGAGGCATAAGCTAACATACTTTCTCTACTTGGATCATATGCACTTATGATTGGAACTCTAGCAAGCATCCGCAACTACTAAAGATCATTAAGGTAAAACCGAACCATAGCATTAAAGTATCAAGTCCTCTTTATCCCATATGCAAACAACCTACTTACTCGGGTCTGTGCTTCTGTCACTCACGCCACCCACCATAAGCAAATCATGAACATATTGCAAACCCTACAGCGGGGATCCCTCACGCTTGCGCGACACGAAGAGCACCATAGGACAGCACCAATAATAAAACATGCAACTCAAACCAATCTTGATCATCAAATAACCCATAGGACAAAACGGATCTACTCAAACATCATAGGATAGCCATACATCATTGGGAAATAATATATAGCTTTGAGCACCATGTTTAAGTAGAGATTACAGCGGGTAAGAGAGAGGTTACACCGCTGCATAGAGGGGGGAAGAGTTGGTGATGATGGCGGTGAAGTTGTTGGTGAAGATTGCGGTGATGATGATGGCCCCCGGCAGTGCTCCGGCACCACCGGAAGCAAGGGGGAGAGAGTCCCCCTTCTTATTCTTCTTCCTTGACCTTCTCCCTAGATGGGAGAAGGGTTTCCCCTCTGGTCCTTGGCTCCCATGGCGTGGGAGGGGCGAGAGCCCCTCCGAGATTGGATCTATCTCTCTGTCTCTCTCTGTTTCTGCCTTCTCCTCTTCTGCCCTTTCACCGTTTCTTTTATATCCGGAGATCCGTAACCCCGATTGGACTGAAAGCTTCGCCATGATTTTTTACCAAAAAATAGCTTTCTTGCGGCCGAAGAAGGGCATCAACCGCCTTACGGGTGGCCCACGAGGGTCAGGGGCGCGCCCAGGGGGGCAGGCGTGCCCCCTGCCTCGTGGCCACCTCGGGCACCGTCTTGCGTGGATTTTTCTTCCGGAATTCTCCAAATATTCCAAAAATATTCTCCGTCCGTTTTTATCCCGTTTGGATTCCGTTTGATATGGATATTCTGCGAAACAAAAACATGCAACAAACAGGAACTGGCACTGGGCACTGGATCAATATGTTAGTCCCAAAAAATAGTATAAAAAGTTGCGAAAAGTATATGAAAGTTGTATAATATTGGCATGGAACAATAAAAAATTATAGATATGACGGAGACGTATCAGCATCCCCAAGCTTAATTCCTGCTCGTCCTCGAGTAGGTAAATGATAAAAAAGATAATTTTTGATGTGGAATGCTACCTAGCATAATCTTGATCATGTATCTAATCATGGCATGAATATTAAGACACGAGTGATTCAAAGCAATAGTCTATCATTTGACATAAAAACAATAATACTTCAAGCCTACTACTAAAGCAATCATGTCTTTTCAAAATAACAAGGCCAAAGAAAGTTATCCCTACAAAATCATATAGTCTAGCTATGCTCCATCTTCATCACACAAAATATTCACATCATGCACAACCCCGATGACAAGCCTAGCAATTGTTTCATACTTTTGACGTTCTCAAACCTTTTCAACTTTCACGCAATACATGAGCGTGAGCCATGGACATAGCACTATAGGTGGATGACCAATTCCTGTCATCTCTCTAAATAGATATAAGTGAAGCAAGAGAGTTTAATTATTTCTACAAAAGATATGCCCACACTCTAACAAGTATAAGTGAAGCAAAAGAGCATTCTACAAATGGGGGTTTTCTATGTGAAGAGAAACAGGCAATCCAAACTTCAAATGATATAAGTGAAGCACATGAAGCATTCTATAAAGCCATACTCAAAAGATATAAGTGAAGTGCATAGAGCATTCTATAAATAAAACAAGGACTATCTCATACCATCATGGTGCATAAAATAAAAATGAAAACTAAATGCAAAAGACGCTCCAAGATTGCACATATCGCATGAACGAAACGAATCCGAAAACATACCGATACTTGTTGAAGAAAGAGGGGATGCCTTCCGGGGCATCCCCAAGCTTAGATGCTTGAGTCTCCTTGAATATTTACTTGGGGTGCCTCGGGAATCCCCAAGCTTGAGCCCTTGCCTCTCTTCCTTCTTCTCACATCGAGACCTTCTCGATCATCGAACACTTCATCCACACAAAACTTCAATAGAAAACTCGGCAAGATCCGTTAGTATAATAAAGCAAATCACTACTCTAAGTACTGTTGAAAACCAATTCATATTTTGATTTTGCATTATGTCTACTGTAATATAACCTTTTTATGGCTTAATCCACTGATATAAATTGATAGTTTCATCAAAACAAGCAAACTATGCATCAAAAACAGAATCTGTCTAAAACAGAACAGACTGTAACAATCTGAACATTCACCATACTTCTGATACTTGAAAAATTCTGCCAAAATTAGGAAACATAAAAAATTTGTATAGAAAGACAGTGCCAAAAGAATCAGAACCATTTGACGTTCCAGTTAAAAATGTAAAATCGCGCACTACAAACAAAGTTTCTGTCCTGCACCGTACAAACCAACAAGCATTGTGAACATCCTAAAGGCAAACCTTGGCACATTATTTTTATTTCTAAACTTTATAAAAGCACACAACAGAAATAAATGACTCTCTAAAACTTCCGGGTTGTCTCCCTGGCAGCGCTTTCTTTAAAGCCATTAAGCTAGGCATATAGTGCTCAAGTAGTGAATCCACCCGGATCCCAAGGTATATCAAAGCCAATTTTAATTAGCAATGATTTGTGATTTAGTAGTGAGCACAAAGTAACATATATCAAGCAATGACGAAGTCTAACTCTCTTCCTATGCATAGGCATGTCATAAAGGAACAATTCATGCACACAAAGTAAAGGCCAATGCATAGTATAAACAGCTTCTTGCAATTTTATCGTGTTGAAAACATAGAGAGGTGGAGATATAGTTCCTCTCTCATAATAATTGCAAGTAGGAGCAGCAAGCACATGCATATTTATATCTATCAAAATCATCATGTGCAACGATAAAAGGCAACCCATCAATATAATCCTTAATAAAAGCAAACTTCTCTGATATAGTGTAGTTTGGAGAATTCAAAAAGATAATAGGACTATCATGCGTGGGTGCAATAGCAACAATTTCATGTTTAACATAAGTAACTATAGCAAGTTCATCTCCATAAGCATAATTCATATTGGCATCTTGGCCACAAGCATAGCAAGCATCATCAAAAAGGGATATTTCAAGAGAATCAACGGGATCATAACAATCATCATAGCAATCATCCTTCGGTAAGCACGAAGGGAAATTAAACAATGTATGAGTTGAAGAGTTACTCTCATTAGAAGGTGGGCACGGGTAGCTAATTTGCTCTTCCTCCTTTTGTTCTTCGCTCTCCTCACCATCTTTTTCATCCAATGAGCTCACAGTTTCATCAATTTCTTCTTCCATAGGCACCTGCAAAATATTAGTCTCTTCTTGGACAGCGAGGAGTCCTCAAAATATGGTTTAACAAGGCATTAGAAGCATAATTATCATAACAATATTTAAGTATGGCAAAATTTTCAGATTTGTAAAGAGTAGCACCATACTTTTCAATCAAAGAAGCAATTTCATAAGCACCCTTAAAAGCAACAAATTCTTCAATTTGTTGAACATCATAGTAATTATAAACACCCTTAGCATACGAAGATACGATTCCATTATCACTAAACTCACATTGGTAGGGAAGGTGTTTCTTAGGGTTTTCAGAACAACAAGTAAAATCATATATTTTCACATAAATTCCAAGCATAGCATTGCAAACGATGAATTTGACCCGGTAAAAGTTTCCCTTTTTCAGATATGCGGTGTTGCACATAACAAGCATGCTCATCTAAAGATTTGCCCTCAACTAAGCTAGTTGGGGTTTCAGCACGAGCACAAAGGGATCGAAGATGATCCAAGTAAAAAGCTTCAGGAGTGTGATAGATTTTGAGTGGTTCTTCAACCATTGGTTCAGCAGGTACAACTAGTTTTTTGGTATTTTGCGTTTCCTACCCATAACTAAAGATAGAAAACAACTAAGAACAGCAAATAAAAATTACTTAGTGATAAAGCAAACAAGCACACACGAGAATATTCACCCCACGCTATGACTCCCCAGCAACGGCGCCAGAAAAAGGTCTTGATAACCCACAAGTATAGGGGATCAATTGTAGCCTCTTTTGATAAGTAAGAGTGTCGAACCCAACGAGGAGCTAAAGGTAGAACAAATATTCCCTCAAGTTCTATCGACCGCTGATACAACTCTACGCACGCTTGACGTTCGCTTTACCGGAAACAAGTATGAAACTAGAAGTACTTTGTAGGTGTTGTTGGATAGGTTTGCAAGAAGATAAAGAGCAAGTAAATAAAAAGTAGGGGCTGTTTAGATAAAGACACAACTAAATTAGTTTTAGTAAAGAGCTTTTTGTCACGAGAAACTTATTTGTCCCTAGGCAATCGATAACTAGACCGGTAATCATTATTGCAATTTTATTCGAGGGAGAGGCATAAGCTAACATACATTCTCTACTTGGATCATATGCACTTATGATTGGAACTCTAGCAAGCATCCGCAACTACTAAAGATCATTAAGGTAAAACCCAACCATAGCATTAAAGTATCAAGTCCTCTTTATCCCATATGCAAACAACCTACTTACTCGGGTCTGTGCTTCTGTCACTCACGCCACCCACCATAAGCAAATCATGAACATATTGCAAACCCTACAGCGGGGATCCCTCACGCTTGCGCGACATGGAGAGCACCATAGGACAACACCAATAATAAAACATGCAACTCAAACCAATCTTGATCATCAAATAACCCATAGGACAAAACGGATCTACTCAAACATCATAGGATAGCCATACATCATTGGGAAATAATATATAGCGTTGAGCACCATGTTTAAGTAGAGATTACAGCGGGTAAGAGAGAGGTTACACCACTGCATAGAGGGGGGAAGAGTTGGTGATGATGGCGGTGAAGTTGTTGGTGAAGATTGCGGTGATGATGATGGCCCCCGGCAGCGCTCCGGCGCCACCGGAAGCAAGGGGGAGAGAGCCCCCCTTCTTCTTCTTCTTCCTTGACCTTCTCCCTAGATGGGAGAAGGGTTTCCCCTCTGGTCCTTGGCTCCCATGGCGTGGGAGGGGCGAGAGCCCCTCCGAGATTGGAGCTATCTCTCTGTCTCTCTCTGTTTCTGCCTTCTCCTCTTCTGCCCTTTCACCGTTTCTTTTATATCCAGAGATCCGTAACTCCGATTGGACTGAAACCTTCGCCGTGATTTTTTACCAAAAAATAGCTTTCTTGCGGCCGAAGAAGGGCATCAACCGCCACACGGGTGGCCCACGAGGGTCAGGGGCGCGCCCAGGGGGGCAGGCGCGCCCCTGCCTCGTTGCCACCTCGGGCACTGTCTTGCGTGGATTTTTCTTCCGGAATTCTCCAAATATTCCAAAAATATTCTCCGTCCATTTTTATCCCGTTTGGATTCCGTTTGATATGGATATTCTGTGAAACAAAAACATGCAATAAACAGGAACTGGCACTGGGCACTGTATCAATATGTTAGTCCCAAAAAATAGTATAAAAAGTTGCCAAAAGTATATGAAAGTTGTATAATATTGGCATGGAACAATAAAAAATTATAGATACGACGGAGACGTATCAGCGACGGATTCCCCTCTTCGGAGCCCCGAACGGACTCCAGATCAGCCCTCCCCAGAGAGTTTAGGGCTTGGCGGCGGCTCCGTATCGTAAAACGCAATGAATCCTTCTCTCTGATTTTTTCTCCCCGAACACGAATATATGGAGTTGGAGTTGAGGTCGGTGGAGCTCCAGGGGGCCCACGAGGCAAGGGGGCGTGCCCAGGGGGGCAGGCGCGCCCCCACCCTCATGGAGAGGGTGTGGGACCCCTGGCCTTGATTCTTTCGCCAGTATTTTTTATATTTTCCAAAATAAATCTCCGTTGATTTTCAGGTCATTCCGAGAACTTTTGTTTCTGCACAAAAATAACACCATGGCAATTCTGCTGAAAACAGCGCCAGTCCGGGTTAGTTCCATTCAAATCATGCAAGTTAGAGTCCAAAACAAGGGCAAAAGTGTTTGGAAATGTAGATACGACGGAGATGTATCAACTCCCCCAAGCTTAAACCTTTGCTTGTCCTCAAGCAATTCAGTTGATAAACTGAAAGTGATAAAGAAAAACTTTTACAAACTCTGTTTGCTCTTGTTGTCGTAAATATGTAAAGCCAGCATTCAAGTTTTCAGCAATGATTATGAACTAACCATATTCACAATAACTCTTAGGTCTCATGTTTACTCATATCAATGGCATAATCAACTAGCGAGCAATAATAATAAATCTCGGATGACAACACTTTCTCAAAACAATCATAATATGATATAACAAGATGGTATCTCGCTAGCCCTTTCTGAGACCGCAAAAGATAAATGCAGAGCACCTTTAAAGATCAAGGACTGACTAGACATTGTAATTCATGGTAAAAGAGATCCAATCATAGTCATACCCAATATAAATTAATAGTAATGAATGTAAATGACAGCGGTGCTCTCCAACTGGTGCTTTTTAATAAGAGGGTGATGACTCAACATAAAAGTAAATAGAATAGGCCCTTCGCAGAGGGAAGCAGGGATTTGTAGAGGTGCCAGAGCTCGATTTTGAAATAGAGATAAATAATATTATGAGTGGTATACTTTCATTGTCATCATAACAACCGAGAGATGGCGATATCTTCCATGCTACACACATTATAGGTGGTTCCCAAACAGAATGGTAAAGTTTATACTCCCCCTCCACCAACAAGCATCAATCCATGGCTTGCTCGAAACAACGAGTGCCTCCAACTAATAATAGTCTCAGGGGAGTTTTGTTTGCAATTATTTTGATTTGATTTGCTTAAAGCATGGGACTGGGCATCCCGGTGACCAGCCATTTTCTCGTGAGTGAGGAGCGGAGTCCACTCCTCTTGAGAATAACCCGCCTAACATGGAAGATACGGACAACCCTAGTTGATACATGAGCTATTCGAGCATACAAAACATAATTTCATTTGAAGGTTTAGAGTTTGGCACACACAAATTTACTTGGAACGGCAGGTAGATACCGCATATAGGAAGGTATAGTGGACTCATATCACTACAAAAAAAGACACATCCGTGACATTTTGGGCCGAACGAAAAAAATTCTGTCATACATATGACACTTCTATGACGATAATTGTGACAAAACCCGGTATCATCATAGATGTGGTGGGCTCCTACTTCTATGACAAAAAATCATGACAGAAAATGGGCTTTTCGTCCTGGGCGGGCCGGAGACGCAGCTGCATGACATTCTTTGGGCCGTCCATGATGGAAAAAACCGTGGTAGAAGCGAGGGGGAGGAAAATTTCGGGGAGTTCCCGGTTACGGTGGGAGGTCGGGGGCCGAGCGATGCGCGTTTCTCTCGTACACGTACGCACGTGTGTGCGAGGCGTTGGCTCTAACTAAACCCGAGTGAGGCGTTGGGCTCTAACTGAACCCGAGCGATTGCACTGCAGGCTACGCGTTACTGAACCCGAGCGATCGATCGATGGCTGTTAACTGAACCCGATCGAGCGATTCCTTCGCTACTGCTGCTAACTGAAGCCGATCGATTGGATGAACAATGAGTGTTGCGGGGGGGGGGGGGGAGGGAGGGGGGCGTTGGATGAACAGTGAGCGGTGGCGTTGCCTCTGGATGAACAGAACCCCGTGGTGTGGAGGGCTGGATGAACAGTAGACGGTGGAGGGGTGCCCATGGAGGGGTGGTTGAACAGGACCCCGTGGTGTGGAGGGCTGGATGAACAGTAGACGGTGGAGGGGTGGTTGAACAGTAGCCGGTGGAGTAGCACGCGGTGGAGGCTGGATGAACAAGAGTCCGTGGAGGCTGGAGGAGGTCGACGGTAGCCCGTGGAGGCTGGAGGAGGTCGACGGTGGAGATGAACAGTATCCCGTGGAGTCCCGTTTTGCGGTACGCCACACCCCTCCCGATCAACAGGACCCCCGTTTTGACCGTAGCGCTCCAACACAAGTCCGTTTCCTCCGTTTTGCGGTACGCCACACCCCTCCCGATCAACAGGACCCCCGTTTCGACCGTAGGAGGTCCGTTTCCTCCGTTTTGCGGTACGCCAGACCCCTCCCGATGAACAGGATCCCATTTCGAACATGGATGGTCGAACACAAGGCCGTTTCCTCCGTTTTGCGGTACGCCAGGCCTCGTTTCCATCGCCTGTTCCGTCCAAGCCCTCCCGGTGAACACGACCATGCATTCCGTTCCGACCCAGCCGGTTGGCTCCCACGCGTTCCGTTGCCTCCCGATGAACACGACGCATTCCGTTGCCTCCCCATGAACACGACGCATTCCGTTGCCTCCCCATGAACACGACGACGACGCTGTTTCTCCGTTCCGACCCAGCCATGTACACGAGCCCTGGCCATACGTATGTGTGAGTAGGCGTTCGAGACCCTGCCCGTATGTACGTACGTGGCCGTATTTTCTTTCTTGCACCCTGGCCGCTGTACGTACATGTACATGCTACGTGCGCGCCTCTACCACGACACGTACGCGCCTCTACTACGACACGTGCGCGCCTCTACATCGACCAGTATATATGTACGTACACGTTCGCGACCAGAATGACAACGCTACGTACGCTTCGACCAGGTGGGTCCCGACTGTCAGGCACTTCCTTGCCTGCGAAGATGTAGCTGGTGGGTCCCAGCAGTCAGGGGGCGAATCGTTTTTTTTGCCCGGACCCACTTCCTTGCGTGCGAAGGTGTAGCTGCTGGGTCCCAGCAGTCAGGGGGGAATCGTTTTTTTGCCCGGACGCACTTCCTTGCGTGCGAAGATGTAGCTGGTGGGTCCCAGCAGTCAGGGGGGCGAATCGTTTTTTTTCGGACGCACTTCCTTGCGTGCGAAGATGTAGCTGGTGGGTCCCAGCAGTCAGGGGGAAACGTTTTTTTTCACGAAATACGGTGGCCCGTCCGGTGGGTCCCCGCTGTCAGGTGGAGGAATAATTATTTTGCGCGTAATAAGGAGGCACTTCCTTGCTGCGGCCGTGGACCCAACTGTCCGTCTCTCCACGTACAGTCCACGTCCGATGGAAGCCATTCCTTGACAATGTTGACCATGCCGCACCGAGAGCACCAGGGCGGTGGACGACGGCGAGGCCTAGGAAGGGGACGACGCGGAGCCGGGGAAGACGCGGCAGTGGATGCCCACGCGTAGAGGAGTATGAGGGTTCACTCGTTCGGCTGCGGTGTGAGGCTGCCGTCGCCGCAGAATAACAGGGGGTGTGGGTGCGTAGAGGGATGGCCTGGCCAGCGGTGGGAGTAGTAGGGGGCGGTGAGGCCTCCGCGGCATCACAGCCGGCCACGGGCGGCAGGAGCAGGCGGCACGACCGGCGCTGCTTTGGGCGGCTGGAGCAAGAAGACCAGAGGTTGAAGAAGCACTACGGCCGTTGGATGGACATCGTACGGTCACTGGAGCTAGAATCGTTCATATATTGACTAAAGTTGACAAAGGCCTCCATCCCAGTCAACTTAGTAGGCCCACAAGTCAGCCTCCCACCAAGGTGGGTCCCAGCTAGCAGGGGGTATTCATTTTTTGTGCGTAATAAGGAGGCACTTCCGGTGGGTCCGAGCTGACAGCGGGGGGAACGTTTTTTTCGCAAAATACGGTGGCCCGTCCTGTGGGTCCCAGCAGTCATGGGGGAATGTTTTTTTTCGCGAAATACTGGTGGCCCGTCCGGTGGGTCCCTGTTGTCAGGTGGAGGAATAATTATTTTCCGCGTAGTAAGGAGGCACTTCCTTGCGGCTGCCGTGGACCCAGCTATCAGCCTCTCCACGTACAGTACTCTTCTGATGGAAGTCGGTCGTTGACCACATTGACCATGGCGGTGGACGACGGCGAGGCCTAGGAAGGGGACTACGCGGAGCCGGGGAAGACGCGGCAGTGGAAGCCCGCGCAGAGAGGAGTACGAGGGTTCACCGGTTCGGCTGTGGTGTGAGGCTGTCGTCGTTGCAGAATAACAGGGGGTGTGGGTGAGTAGAGGGATGCCCTGGCCAGCGGTGGGAGTAGTAGGGGGCGCTGAGGCCTGCGCGGCAGCACAGCCGGCCACGGGAGGCGGGAGTAGGCGGTCCCGCCGGCGCTGCTTTGGCGGCTGGAGCAAGAATATCAGAGATTGAAGAAACACGACGGCCGTTGGATTGACATCCAACGGTTACGTCTGCTAGAATCGTTTGTTGACGTATATAATAACTAAAAAAAATCTTGCATACGCGTCAATTAAATAGGCCCACAAGTCAGACCACTCCCTCTTTTTTTAATAATTTATATATAGCTCATGGCAACTTCTTATGCAATTTATTGCAGTCGTTTTTTTGGTTGGCCAGGGCCAATTTCGCATATTTCTGTGGGTTCCAAACTATTTTTAATACCGAAATGTCGAGCCAGATTTAAAGTACTTTGAAGATATATTTAAATTAGGTTAATGCCCAGTGAAATAGGAATCTGAAAATGCGAAAAAATTCAGAAATTATAAAGTAATTGCCAATTTGTCATCTGTTTTTATATTTACAACCCATTTCATATTACTTTCAAGATTTGCAGGCGTCTTGAAAGAGTTGCAGCCCATCAGGGCGTAGAAAAATAAGTAGGCCTGGATTGGGTATTCTTCAGAAAAAATAAACTGGGCTCATTTTCACAAAGAAAAAATAGCTGGGCTGGTCACATGGTGAACATAAAATATAAGCCTGGGCTAGACGGGCCACAGCCCAGTTCAAACCCTGCTCCGTCTCAACAATACCAAACAAAAAAATACTGCTCGAGTAGCTACGTCCCAGGTGTCAGCCGATCTTGTGCTGTTCTCTTGTCTATTGACTATATACGCTCACAATGTCGTGGGTCCCAGATGTCAGGAAAACACTAGGAGGAAGCATTTTATTTTTCCATACGCTGACGTGGTGGGCCCCTACTGTCATCCTCTCCACGTACTTCTGCCGATTCCTGTTGTTTGTTGACCATGTTGACAACGCGAGAGGGCGGCGCCGCGGCGAGCGCACCAAAGCGCGCGGAGGACGTCGGCGTTAACGATTTAGGAGACGGTGGGGCGGCGATGCGTGCGCTGAGGCGCAGCCAGCCGTGGGAGGCGGAAGCAGGCGGCCCCGCCGGCGCTGGTTTGGTTTTGGCGGCTGGAGGAAGACAAGACTGAAGAAACACGACAGACTGTAAAAGCAGCAGGAGTACTTAACAACCTTAACTGAAACCAGCAGGGGCACTTAACAACCAAAGTTGAAAGCAATGTGGTCAATAAACAGGATATTCGCTTTAGAGCCATGGAAAAGCATGAACATAATCTTCTGTCCTATTCTCCAAGATGGACGGGCCTTCATTATTTGAGACCACCCATGAATAAGTATCTTTTCACCTCCAAGGGGAATTGAGTAGGTCGACATAAACATCATGTTGTGACCAAGCGCAAGTCTGACCCGACCATGGTCAGGCATCTGTATAGGAACAATAGAACTCGACATTTCTTGTTTCAAGAAGATCACAACTGTAAAACTGTGTATTAGCAATAGTTTATGAACAACATATATAACAGAAAACAGCTCGTACCATAAGTTTCTCGACACAGTTGGACCTGTTCAACGAGTGCAGCAGTGGCACACATATCCCACGTGGCCTTCCACCATTGAAACGCCCCACAAGGACCTCAAGACGATCAATAAAGTGTAGGAACTTGTGGATGTCGATACAGTCAACTTCAGTGCCATTAGTAACAGCCGAGTTATTACAGAGTAACAAACGAGCAGACTGCTTAACTCTGAAAAAACCTACATGTGCCACCAATTATAAGAAAATATTAGTTAGAAGTAGCATCTTCGTGAGAGATTCGTTGCTACTTCTAAAGTTAAATTGTGATTAGTTAGACAGAATAGGTGGATTAAGAAGTAATCGAGGCAACAAGCAAGAACCAGATACAAAACTAACATGGATGAACAATTGGAACGACGTCGGGGTGGAAGATCGCAGTGAAGATGAGACCAGGTTCTGCTATTTCCATCAACATTCGTGCGCCAACTTTCAGTCCGTAACACTTGAGAAAGTTTATCCAAGTTCGGCCATAAAAAAAGCAGCGATCTTCTTGGTTCATGAACCCAACTCGGAACTTATATCCATGGCTTGTCTTCACTGTGACCATTAAACTAGTGTATTCAGTTATGGCAAGGCCGAGCATCTTGAGTACATGTGTTCTGGCAGAGCAAATAATACACTGCAGGAAAAATAATATGAGAACACAACATGTTCAAAAAAACCCCACCCTCCCGGATAGAAAAGAGGATTCTAGGAACATACTGTGCGCGTTTCAAAATGCTGTGTTAGGATGAGAAGGAACAAGTGTGGCGTCTCGCCGAGGGCGCAGAAACCTGTAGGGTACTCGCACTTTGGGCACTGCAAATGAAACACACTAGATTCAGTAGGAAGAAAAATGCATCAACGGCGGCGGCTGCCATCCTAGGATTACCTGCGACCAAGGGACTTGGATTTATCGGGGATGGATGAAGAATTCGTACCTGGTTCTCCATGAGAAAACCCTATGCAATCGCCGAGAGGGGGTTTTCTCTGAACAAGCAGACGAGGGAGAAGGGGATTCAGGCCCAGTGAAATATTGCCGCTTCGTCCGTCCAGCTTACTGCTAAAGCTGGAAAGGGGGGTTGTGATTTGACGGCTCATTGGGCATTACTGCGGCGCTACGACCGGGGTGTGTCTACCGTGAAGTTGTGCACTCTAATTTGTGCATATGGCACGTGGACCCCGTTGCCGGTTGCCCCACATATCAGCGAAAGGAAGTAGAAAGACAGGAGTAACTAGTTACACATAAATATATTTTTTGACAGAGAGATACTCCCTCTGTAAAGAAATATACAAATCTTTTATATCACAGGCTCACCTTGCCGAGAAATATACTCCCTCTGCAACGCACGGGCATTATGGGGGTTCAGCTTTTTTATGGGGGTTCAGCTGAGAATATAATACTCAGATAGGCTCACGGTTCTGGACTTTGGGCCGCAGGCCGACCCTGCATGTTTGGGGGCCCATGTGTTCTACCTCAGCGCTTTTCATATTGCAAGCGATCGGTACGGCGCTGGTTTTAGATGCTGTCGCAAGGCGAATACACAAAATTGAATAAAGCACGGCAGCTGTTGGAATGAAATCGAACGACAGTTCCTAACCAGCAATCAGAGTTGCAATTCTATCAACGATATACCATGTGATAAATAATACTGTCGTACTACTTATACACACAGGACACTTGTTTCACCATGCCAGATTATTACATCAAAATCTCTCGGAGGATAGATCAGTTCGGCAGTTGCGTGCTGCTACTGAAGAATTTCAAAGTTGATTTGGACCAGCTCTCCTTGCCGAGAAAGTTCGATTTTGACATCATCCCCTACCGCAAGATATGATTTAGATTTGAACCTTGACCATCCTTTAGCATCAATCATCATGCGACCATCCTTTGTACTTACGGTATATTGAGCAGGTTCATTCACACCAAGGCTGCGCATGGTAAGAGAAACTTGGCCGCGGTCGCCCGGATTGTTGAACGACTCCCTCGTTGCTCTAGGAATTCTCTGTTTGCAAACAAGAAGACATACCCAAACAGTTAGATCAACACAGTGAATCATGTGAAACAACATGGAAAGAAAAAAGAACGAAGCACTTGGGCGGCCAATGCTTACCAAGAAGGTGGACATGTCGGTTTTTGTAAGGACTTTGGTATATGAAGTGCGAACTGCAGCCCAGTCTGTTGCCGGTGCAACTGCACGGGCCGGAGCAGATGCAAGTGCAAGTGTTGGTGCAGGTGCCGAAGCCGCTGCTGCTGCCGGAGATGGTGCTCCTTGTAGAGCTGGTGCCGGTGTCGGAGCAGGTGCCGGTGTCGATGCCCGATCCTCCGGTAGATCAGACTGATCCGCTGACGCGGTCGGTGCCCAATCCTCAGCTGGATCAGACTGAGCTGCTGCCGCTGTCAGTGCTAGAGCAACTGCCGGTGCTCGATCTGTGCGAGACAGCGGCGATCGTGTCTGGTCTGCTATGATCAGCTTTCTAACTTGACTAGGATCCGTGACCGTGATCCAGTTTTTTTCTTCATTTCTTTTAAACGCGAGAAGGACTAATTGTGGCGTTTTTGTTAAACCAAACTGCAGTTCATCATAGGGATTCAGCTTGTACTCAGACAACAGACTGATCCAATTTTTTCCAGTAATATAAGTGATGGACAGTGCCTTCGTTACTGACACGACATAAGAAGTGAAACCTGCAAAAATAGCCATCGTAGAGCAAACCAAACGGTTTATTCTGTGATGAATGTCACATGGCAAAACCTGCATCGTAAAATTGCAGGAAAAGAAAGAAAACATGACATTAAATCAATAAGATTTAGACAGTAAATCAATAAGATTTACTTGATGTGACACGAGTGAATCCTTACCAGGAAATCACTATGTTGAAGTACTAAACAGAAGATTGATCGTCCAACTACGCGTGGCATGCAGGGGCCCCGCCTACTCCCACAAGCAGGACAGTCCAAAGGTCGTGACAAATCGTATGGACCGAACATCCATGGGACTGGAAATCCTGGTGGGTGCGATAAACCCTGCAATGCATACAGATATTGGAGTGTAACCATAATTGATAAACCGTCCTCACAAAAAATATGATCTGGATACTTCAAAATATACAGACTGAATTGAGTGGACAGACATTAACATAGACCGTTCACACACCAAAAGCGGCAGTACTAATAAACAATATAGGGTTCACAAACACAAATCAAGTACTGAACAATAGCACTTACTACAGACAAGCAAAGTTGCACTAACTAAACTCTGCAGACTATTTCTTGCCACCGACCTACGGGATGAACCCCGCATAACTGACTAGGCCATGGACTTCGTGTGAGATGTCTACATGCACCATCACCATCTTGTCAACCTTGGAGAACCTAATAGAGTGGTCTTTCCACTTATAAACATGATGATGAAGACATGCCGCATCAGATTTGTTGGGAAGCTTTACAAGAACCACACCCTTCGTAATCGAAGGCACAGCCAGGAAATTGTTGTGGTCAAGTATAGCCTCGAGAACACGCCTGACAACAATGCTACAGGAAAACACTAGTTCAGGACACATGGCGACAAGGACACAGTAGCTGGATAGTTCAGTAGTAGAACTCATCATCAGGTCTTCCAGTTCACACGGCATGACTTTGAGAACTTCATCTCCACCGTGGACCTGGTTCTAATTCAAACAGAAACCATATTTTATTACTACCTCCGTTCAGAAATATAAGATGATTTTCGATATTATACTCCATATATGACTACATATACGCACAGAAATGAGTGAACAAAGACACTAGAACATGTCTTCAAAGGCATGAGAGCAGAGGGATTACATGCAATATCCATAACACAAGTTACTGGGGCAAATATACCCTCTTAAAAGGTAGCATTGATGTTCATAAAGTACTCCCTCCGTCCCAAAATTCTTGTCTTTGATTTGTCTAGATACGGATGTATCAAGTCACATTTTAGTATTAGATACATCCGTATCTAGACAAATCTAAGACAAGAAATTTAGGACAGAGGGAGTAGTTGAAAGTAATCTATAAGAAATCAGTGTCAACCTCTCGCATGTTTTGGTCAAAAAGGAATTTAGAACTGTCATTTGGCACACTAAAATCACATGCAAGATCACCCAGAAAGTTGTACTACCAGTACTAGTACTGCGTGTTAGATGAAAAAACATGATCAAGATCGAGAAAAAGATCGTCAGCAAGACACATTACCTGGACATGCTTAATGAGGGATCCCGGAGAGGGGGGCTTGGACAGGGCAATGGCTTTGAGCTTGTCTGCCGTAGTCTCGGCGGGGTGCTTGCGCTTCTTCGTACCATGAGCCTCGACGGTTTTGGCCAGAGCCATAGACATCACGTCGGCCGGTGCTCCGGCGTCCATCCAAGAGAGGAAGTTGAGAGAGAAGAGTGAAAGGAGGAACGAGATGAGGGAGAAGCGAAGCAAGTGGGGGTTTTCTTAAAGAGAGGAAGCTGAGAGAGAAGAGTGAAATTATGGTTGCTTCGTCCGTCCAACTTACTGCTGGAAAGGATGGGGTTTTGTGATTTGACGGCTCATTGGGCATTACTGCGGCGGTTCGATCAGGGTAGTCTACCATCACTCTACTATGGAGTAATTTAGTGCATGGCTGGTGGACCCAGGTCCTGGTTGTCCCACACGTCGGCGAAAGTGAGTAATTTAGTGCATGGCTGGAGGAGGATCCGCACGGTAGAGCGTGTCCACTGTTTTTCTGAAGAAAAAAATGATTACACCAAGCGTTTCCACTCTTATGACGGAGGAGTGCGAAACACGGAAGCCACTTGAACATACACAATGCTCCTACTACTAGGCATGTGTAGTGGTTCACACGTCAGTACTACACAATCTTGTTGCTAGTGTAGTAAGATATGACGATAACAAATGATGTTGTGCGCATGTCAACTGCTCCTATATGTAACATAGTACCGCTTTTTCGACTGTCAGGTTGAGAATGAACGGTGAGATCAATGTTAACAGAACTAGGTCCACAGCGCACGGAGAGTACGGTGCTACAGTACTCCACGAAACATGAACCATATGAAGCACGAATAGTGTTAGGCAGGGTGTATGAAGGGTGCACGGGATGGGAGCAAAAGTTCCCTTCTCGACCCACTTTTGGGTGTTTGGCAGAGTGCATGAAGGGTGCATGAGTCCACACTAGTAGGTTGAGAAAAATACACGAAGAGGAAACAACTATATTGAGATGAGAATGCAACCAAACACACCCACACGCTTTGTGCTACAGTGACTGATCTGCACCGTCTGAGTTTGATCCAACGGTCATGTTGCGCCGAGACATGGACATGACCATGCAGAGGGCGCCTAAACACCACCGAAGTCCCTCTGCTTCTCGAGGCGCACGATGTTGGTGATGCAGGGTGCAACCGCCCATAGAGCCCGCTCTCGGTCGACGGGAGCCAGCTCGTCAAAGACGGCGTCCAATGGCACGAATGGATTCCGGTGACGGAGCCCTGAAAGGATTCGCCCGGCAACGGCGACGGCAGCCCGCAACCCCTCCTTGTCCAGCTCAGCCCCCACCATCGCGCGGAGACGGCTCAGCTCCTCGGAGATATAGGTGAAGAAGGAGACCAGGTCAGGAAGCCGCAGCTCGTTGAAGTCGACCGGGTGGTCGAACGGGTTTAGCCCGACGGCCGGCATCGTCGCGCTGGCACGATGGTAGGCATCGCGCAGCCGCAACACGTGCGTGGCAACTTGGTTCACCAAGTGGCTGAGGCGATCCTGGACCTCGTCACGATCGGCCCGCTCGCGCTCCAGCCGGCTCCCCTGACGGCCTATCGTATCTCCCGCTTTCTGCAGCAACGCCGCCGACGCCTCGAGCATCTTTGTGGTGGACGCCTGCCGCTTTTGAAGCTCCGTGAACTCCCGCACATAACGGAGGAGCATGGCACTCCTCTCCTCCTTGAGCTCACGGAGCTCCACGTCCTTGGCCCTGAGCTCCGCATCCTTGGCATGGAGCTCCTGTGTCAGGCGCCTCACCTCGGACTCCGTGATCTGCTGCGCCGCCATGGCACCAGGTAGAAGCAATGGGGAGAGGAAGCAAAGGGGGCGAAACGGCTGAAAGGCAATGCAATCTACGGGAAGGCGGAGGGAGCGGGGAATCTTTTGGTTTTCACCACGGTAAAACACCAGTCGACGACTTCTCACATCAGGGAGCAGTGGGTTTTTACAGGCGGAGTCATCGTGACTAATTGCTGCCGCGCCTGCTCCCGTCAATCAAAAAATTAAAAATCCTGCCGCGCCTGCTCCCGTCAATCAAAAAATTAAAAATCCTGCCGCACCCAAACACCAGAGCAACGCCGCGGTGGATATTTAAATTTACCTGCCGGCAAGTAGATAAAAAAGGGGTGAAAAAACAAATGTGGCGGCGGCCTAGCTAATCGGTCGAACTAGCCCAACTAGCTAGCCACCGTGCTTCACTGATGTACTCGGCGGGAAAGGTGGTCTTTCGTGATTTGACGACTCATTTACTTGCTTCGGCGCTACGACCGAGGAGGACCCAGAAAACGCGCGGTAGGGCGTCCCACGTCAGGAAGAATATATGCGTGCACCACCCGGGAGGACCCCGAAACCGCGCGGTAGGGTGTGCCACGTCTCGGCACGGAGGAAAAATGTGCGTGTAAAAATATACTGTATCAGACGTAGTACCTATGGTTCGACCTCGGGACCCAGCCAGTCGGTCGAAAACACCCCACTAGCCACACAGCTTCATCATGCAAACGTGGCACGGAGGATAGATGTGGTTAGCTCCGTCTCGACCAGCCACAACGTCTCTTGTTCTAGGCGATTCTTCTATTTTCCAAGCTTTTTTTAGTTGTAATAACACCACGGCAAGCTAGCGCCGCTCTTCGTGTGTGCCCGTGCAAAGGTTAGACGATGGAGAGAAGAGAGATTGAGATCGCAGACCTGGGACCCACCAGTAAGTGAGACAACGGTCATGCACGTGTTGACGAGGCACTCCCTCTACTCTACTCAACGCAAGTACTGTATAAAATCAAGTTATGGGACAAAGCCAACAACCGTTCGTTTTTTCAGGCTATCGACTTACGCTTTGTAGTCCAGGTTGCCAGTTCGAATCTCGTCTTTCAGATTTGTTAGTTTTAGGTCCAAATTTGATTAATGACAAGTGGGACCCCCGTGTGTTGTTCCGATATTTCAGTGTAGGATGGTTTTTTTGAACAAACACTTTGCGCGGTTAGACAAGTAACGGCACGAGTTACACGTATTTTGCAAGTTTACGAACAAAAATGACAGCGGCATAGAATATCACATCCACCCCGCAGCTTAGATACTATGGTGATACGAGTTTTTACACCGTTGGAAGTGAGATCCAATGGCTTGGGAGTAGTCTTTGTAATTATGCGCAATTTCCAAACTCTCCAAAGGTTTTTTTGCAAATAAAACATTCAGGCCTCGTGTGTGCCGCTGCATCTTCGATCCAACGGCTCCCCGGTGCTCATATTAGGTGCTCCCCGTAGCTTAATTACCCGCTACGGTGATATGAGCATCTAGGTCGTATGATCAGTGATCAGATGGCACATGCGTAGTACTTGTACTTTCTGCGCATTTCCCAAACTCTATCAGTCGTATATTGCAAAAACATTCAAACCTCCTACTGTGGGCCGTTAGATCTCAGTGAACTCGTATCACCATAGAATCTACGGTGCGGGAGCACCTCATACTCTCCCGTGCGAGAAAACATAAGGTGCTATCGCAGCTTGGATGCTACGGTGATACGAGCTTGGAGGTCGTTTGATCTGAGATCCAATGGCATCTGAGCAGTCTTTGTGCTTGTAAGCAGTGGCCGAACTCTTTTGGGGCTTTTCTGCAAAAAACCATTCGAACCACCGAGGAGGTGTTGGGTCACAAATCCAACGCCTCCGAAGAGCTTGTATCACCAAAGCATCTAAGGTGTGGTAGCACATGATATTCTTACATACAGGAGAATATGATGTCCTCCTTCATCTTAGATGCTACGGTGATACGAGCTTCGAGGTCGTTGGATATGGGATCAAAGGGCATCTAAGTAGTTTTTGTACAAATTGTGTGCAATTCTCAAACTCATCAAGGTTTCCTGCAAAAATATTAAGACACATCATGTGAGCTGCTATATCTCAGATCTACAAGCTCCAAGCAACTCGTATCGGCATATAGCATCTAAGGTATGGGGGCACATGATATTCTCCCGGGGAGGAGGGGTGGGGGTGCACAACCAATCGGTGGTTGGGAGGGTGGGGACAAATATAATCTAAACAACCCTAAACAGAGCTCCACAATTTTATCTAAGGTCGAGGGGTTGACCCCCGACAATCATAGCTCCGCCTAAACACAACATTTGCATGTACTGTAGTACTAGACTTAATATTCATGTTTCAGTTTCATGTTCATTTTAAATATTGAACTGAGGACCATGGATGTCTTACATTTTACTCCCTTCGTTCCTAAATATTAGTCTTTTTAGAGGCTTCAAATGGACTGGCACATACGGATGTATATAGACATATTTTAGAGTCTAGATTCACTCATTTTGCTCCGTATGTAGTCACTTGTTGAACTCTCTAAAAGACTAATATTTAGGAATAGAAGGAGTATTTTTGAATTCGTGTCATACATGCATGGTTTGGAAAAATAGATGCACTATACTTATTGGATTGTTGTTGTGTTCGTGCGTGTGTGTCTCTGTGTGTGTGTGTGGTCATATGCTTGATACATACAAAGTTTTCTCACCTCCATATTGTTCATCTTTTAAATTTGAATTTGCATTGGAAAACTTACTAGGGATACCATGAAATGTGAAATCCACGTTGAGATCACTATATCACAAACTCACTCTAATTCAACAACTCGTCATAAATCAATTACCACGTTGAGATTAGTATTTGCAAGGAAAATACGGGTATTGTAATACACATAGATTCGTTCGGCAATTTAAAAGGTTCCTTTCGTATTCTCGAATGGTAGGACCCAACGGCGTACCAGCCAGACCTTGGCTCGTGTTGATCCTAAAAAAAACCGGGCTCGTGTCCTTCGGTGGCGTGCGTGGTACGCACATTAGGCAACCCCAACCAGTCGAGCCTCAGCGTTTCAAGTCGAAATATCTGGCGGCCAGAATTCCAGCCCTAGGAAATTCCCCTCATGTCCCCGGTCCATAATGACTACCGATGAACAACGGAGGGATGCTTTAGTAACTAGACAACGTTACCTACCGTGCCGAGCACGGTTCAATTCCCTCGGTCGCCGCTCGTCAAGGTCACCCGTCAACTGCATTGCCTAGTACTACTACTACTACACCAGGATGAGCACAGAATTGAGCCCGTTTGTTCGTGCCTAGTACTTGAGTTAATATATCAGGCAATGCACTGGTACGGAGGGATTATCCTTTTACTCTGCATATATAACTTGTCTGAAGTCTAACTAAGCAAAATGTTTGACCAAATCCTTTCTTAAGAAATACAACAGGACAGATGTACGGCTTGAAAATTTATTGCATGATGCAGGTTATGATATTGTTTCGAATCCTGGATCTTAAATTTCAGAAAATCCAAAAGTGAGCATAAATTCTTGAAACTAAGCATGGTCACGTGATATGGCACAAATATTACTTCGTAAGTTTTTTCTTCAATTTGAGACAAGCTGCTTATGACAAGTTGCACAAATGAAGAGCCAAGGTATTTTGGAACAAAGACCTGTCACGTTAAGGCGAACGCTTTCACTATTGAAACCGTGGGCGTTTACGTGCCGCCACGAGTCCCCGCTTCTCATCGGCAGGTGCCGTCCGAGCAAGCGTGTGAGTCGACGGGAGGCGTGCGAGCAGACCGCTGCGCCGGCTGTCAGGGAGGCGTGCGAGCAGACCGCTGTGCAGGCTCACCGGGAGGCGAGCCCTTTGACCAGGCTCCGCCGCCCACCGTCGTCCCAACTGCTCCCACTTTTAATGTCGCCGGCGCCGCAGTTTAAAATCAACCCCGCACTACCCGGTATCGCTACAATCCTCTCTCTTCCTCTCCGATTCTCCTGTCGTCTACCTCCAACTAGCCTGACCTAAACGTACGCCATGCCGCATCACGATGGTCTGCCCTTAGTGTTCCAGTTTCCTGAGGAAGACACCCAGCCGGAGTCTCAAGAACATAAGGCGCTTTGGGACGAGCTTGAACTGGCCTTGCGGGAAGACGCCGCGCCTGTCCCCGCTCCCGTTCCGGCTCCCGTCGCCCCGACTGCGCCAGCGCCCATCCCCGTGGCATTGATGGGCTGGGAGCCGCACATTGTCGCCGAGCTTGATCCCACGGGGTTCCACGAGGTCCCCGCCGACTTTCACGCGCCCGTGCACCTGCCAGCGCATGCGCCTGCGCGTGCACTGACGCGCACGCCCGTGCCGGTGCCCGTGCACCTGCCAGCGCATGCGCCTGCGCGTGCACTGACGTGCGCGCCCGTGCCGGTGCCCGTGCACACGAATGTCTCCGCCGCGCCGTTGACAGCGCCTGTCCCCGCGCGGGTGCCAGTGCCCCCCTCAGCGGCATGGATGGCCGCCGTCGACCGCTTCCTTGCACCAACGCCAGTCGCCTCCTCCCGCCAGTTGACTCGCTCCGAAGTCCAGAACATTTTGGCCTTCCTTGAAGCTAGGCCAACGTCCAGGAGTACGCCAACAACGGCGCAAGACGCCGCCGTCGCCGTCGGTCAGTGGCCCGACGACACACAGAGCACGGCAGAGGAGCCGCTTCCCACCGCGAGACGCCCCCGCCGCCGCCGCGTAATCTAAATTTGCCATGAAAAACGTTCGGATTGCCATGCTTAAAATCCGAACGTTTATCATTTCCGTTTATTTTATATCGATCGTCGTATAATTTAAAGTCGGAGTCAGACTGAACGAAATGTATGGTTTGATCGATTGAATGTTCTGCTAGAGCCGTATCAAATTAAATATAAAACGTCATCAAGCCACATGTATTCCTTGTCATCCAACGACCTAGACTGCTTCAATGTCGAGCGCTCAACACGTTTAGCGTGCAGTTAATTTCATGCCAAAAATAGTGCTAATCACATGACAACACGCAAATAATATCCTAGTAGTTAATATCCGCATGCACTTAATATACTTCCAAATTAACGTGCATTGCACGTACACACTGACTAGTGCTGCTAGTACGTGAAACTGGTGCCGTGACTTGTGAACGCGTCCAGATATGGTCAACGGCAACATCGCCCGCGAGTTCTTCCTGTTTGCCCGTGCGTCTAAACGCAGAAGGGGAGGAGAGAGAGAGAGCACACATGGAACCCACCAGTAAGTGAAGGCGAATAGTACTAAAAATAATATTACATGTTATCCATTAATTAGGCTGTGGTAATATAAAAACATTATGTGAACAAAGGGGGTACAACAAACATTGCTATTCTACGTATGTTGCCTATTGACGTGCGGCTTGAAGGCCCGGTCGCATGTTCGATCCTCGTCCTTTATTTTTTAATTTGTATATGGGTCCAAATTTGTTTCATGACATGTGGGCCCCTCGGTGTGTAGTTTGTAGCACTTTAATTTGTGGGTCGAAATTTGTTCCATTCCAAGTGGACTATCGGTGTGTAGTTTTGTAGCTTATTTATAATAATTAAAGAGAACAACATAGTTTTTTCAATAATACCATGGTGCGACGTTGAAGGCGAGAAAGGACGTGCGAGAGAGCGATGACCGAGCCAGAGGGAAATCAACTAGGGGAGTTGCGTGGGTTGCAACGGTGTTTGGAGTAGTTGTGGGCCGAATGCTACGAAAATATAATCTAAACCGACCGGAATAAATGCCTACACAAATTAATCCAAGGTTGGAGTGCCCCTCGCAATGTAAATAGCTCCGGCTTTGCGAGGGATGGAGAGGTAGTAGCTTCAACGCGTGGAAGATACGGTGTGAGAAAGCGAGGTCAATCGAGAGACATATAGATAGAGAGACAAAGTGAGTGTGGTCCGACATTCATTGAACAAATATATATGCTCTGGAGAGATATTGTCCGATTGAGCTTTTTGGCAAGGGTGAGGGCTGTAAGATAGAGCTTGAGAGATGATCCAGTCACAGACGTGTAGATATATTTTGTGCGTGGGAGGAAGCAAGGTCAACCGATCACATAGGGTCGCCGTGCGATCGAAAGAGTGAGACGGGTTGGAGAGAGTGACCTAGATAGACGATGTGCGTGAGAGAGTATACAATGTGAATAGGTCGAATTGGGCTCAAACATGGTGATATATCGTTTTTGTCCGAGAAAGAGCGAGGTCAATCGAGACATACGGAGAGAGAGAGAGAGAGAGAGAGAGAGATTGAGTGAGCGTGGCCCACCATGAGGTCGAAAGAGTGGCGGCGGCTTGGATGGACTGACCTAGATAGACAATCTGCGTGAGAGAGTATAGAGTGTGTCGATCGAGGCCCGAACAGGGAGATATATCATTTGTGTGTGAAAGAAAACGAGGTTAAACGAGACTCAGATAAAGAGAGCGAGATTGAGCGAGTGTGGCCCGCCGTGCGGAAGAAAGAGTGAGACAGTCTCGAGGGAGTGACCTAGATATACAACGTGCGTGCGTGCGCACGAGAGGTTGGGGGGCTAGATAGGCAATGCATGTATTTAGCGCGAGAGGGTGAGAGGGAGAGGGGGGAGAGAGAGAGAGCTCGGCATGGGGTGCAATGGCGGGTGTGTGAGGTAAATACATTTGGTAACAGAGTGGAAAAAGGGGTTGTGTAGTTGAGAGACTTAGAGATCGAAACATGGAGAGAAAGAATGAACGTGTGTTGGAAACCGATAGCTTCCTAAGGTGGTTAGGAGAGGAAGATTGACCGATACAGGAAGTATGTAGCGTTTGTGCGGGGGGGGGGGGGGGCTAAAAACAACATTTGAATGTACATAGTACGAGACTTAATATCGATGTTTCAATTCGGTGTACATTGTAAGATTTGAACCGAGGACCAGGCATACGGGTAATTATTTCGAATTCGTGCCATACTAAGTTTCGAAAAGTTGACATTGACTCAGTTTGTTGTGCTATTTTGTAGGTCATATGTTTGAATCCATCCAAAAGTTTTCTCACTACCATGGTGTTCATCATATACATATGAATTTGTATTAAAAAAGTAGCGTGGATACAGTGAAATGCGAAATCCACGTTAGAATTGGAGATCGCTACGTGACACACACTCTAATTCAAATAACTAACTACGTGACACACACTCTAATTCAAATAACTAATTATGTGACACACACTCTAATCCACGTTAGCGTGGGTACCGTTTCGATTTTTTTCAAATAACTCCTCATTAATTAATTTATAGTACTCCCTCTGTTCACTTTTATAAGACCTTGAAGACATTTCAGACAATGTGCAAAACAGTTCATTTTAAGTTGTCTGAAACGACTTACAAAAGTGAACGGATGGAGTATCTCGTTTCGAATGACTAATTATTGCAAGGAAAACACGGGCATGGTAATACATACAGATTCGTTTGCAAATGAAAGAAGATTCGTTTGCATTCTCAAATGTAGGCGCACCAGGCAGACCAGGGTCGTGTCGGGGTGGACGCTGCTTCGGTGCCTTAAAGGCAACTGCCTTTGGGTCACTGACATGTGGGCCAGCCACCTGTTGGGCCCACATGTCATGGACACAAAGGCAGGTGCCTTAAGGCACCGAAGCATAGTCCTGTCGGGGTGGTCGCGTGTGTCGGACGGACGCGTAGCACCCAGCCACCCACCCCCTCCCCCCCAAAAAAGGACGACGACAATATAAGTTCGCGCTTCCACGTTTCGGATTGAAATATCTGGCGGCCCCAATTCCAGCCCTGCAAAATCTCTCTTCTCCACCGTCCCCTTCCGCGCCCAGATTGCTCAAATCCCTAATTCGCCGCCAACCCTCGAATCGCCCCTCGTCTCGTCTCTTTCCCCACCGTTCCCCACCTCTGTGCCGGACGACGACGACGAAGACGACGGTCGCGCTTCACCACCGCACCGGAGCTACCTCATCTACGCCCTCGTCCACCGCACCGGGTGGTCCACCGACAACGTCGGCCGCCGCAACCGACGTGCCTCACAGACACCGAGTTCCACCGCATCAGGTGCGCTTCACCGACGCCGTCTCCCAGCTCACCGGGGCTACTTCACCGAGCACATCGTCGCACCTCCGCCCCCCGAGGCCGTTGGGGCTTCACCAACGGTCTCGTCCACCGCATCGTAGCGCTCCGCTGCCACTCAAGATCTGCATCCGTGCGCGGCCAGCCAACGCCAGCGCATCACCCTCAACGGCTCTGAAGTGACCCGCACTCTAGCTAGGCGAGCATGCCCAAACGCCGGCCCGAACTAGGTATCCACACATCACTCCCTTGTGCACTGTTCCGACGATGTTTGGATATCCTTTCACTGCTCTCTTAGCTTACACGCCTATGCAACTCTGACTTTAACTCTTATTTCTTCTGGAGATATCATCTGAAACAAGCAAATCCATTTTTTAGCGAAGCATGACGGCGCTACGGGATCTGGTACACATCCTGCACACCCGTATAACCTTGTAAGTATCTGTCCTCCGGTACAACATCAAGGTCGATTCCTCTTATTTGATCAACCATTCGCCGTGTCAAAAATGCAGAGGGGGATGCAAGGAGCACAAGGCCTGCACATCCAAGCAAGTGGTAACATGGACTTGTACATGGAACATCCCAAGCGCAAGCAGAGCTGCAGTGAGCCTGTACAACGAGCTAGCGTAAGTCCCTGCATTTCATTTAATTCGTACTGGCATTCGTGTATGATTTGTGTGCAGTGGCTGATCCACGAATTCAAGTTACCAGGGGCGAACATTTAACTTAAAAAATACGAAGGCACTTGCACTCCGGAAATCAACATAACTTGAGAAATGTGAAGCTACATGCACTTTGAAAACCAGCTAATGATCCAAAGTAGTTCAGATTATAAACACTAAATGATGCAAGCACCAAAAAACACAAAATGCAACATGGTGTACAAGGACTACAAACATGGTCTGTACCTGCTTGAATTATTCGTTCTCTGGCTGAAAATATCGAAGTGTAATTGCACGTATAACCAGTGCGCAAACTGCATATCAATATATCTATCCTGCACAAGTATGGCAATAGTTTCAAACAACAGATTAGAAAAGTATTTATGCTATGTTGTCATGATACGGGGACTTTCTGGTAGATGGCCTCGACGTTTCCTCAAGCTATGAAAATGCACTATAATTTGCTTGTCATCAATGCCTGCAAATCTCTGTCTCTCTCAACATAGTAGATCATCATTAGACACTAAATCCTTCAATGAGCTTGCAAAATGCTTGCATTAGATCCCTCATTAGACACTATATGTTCATCACCAGGAGCATGTAAAATGTTTGCATCAAATCCTTCATTAGCAGTCTGTTCATTAGACACTTCAGGCTCAAGAACAACATGAGCTTGTATGTTTGCACCGGAAACTTGATTAGATACATCAGATTCAGTCAGTTCAGTATTGATTGGGGGAGTTATAAAATAAGTAGAAATTGGTTTCATTTTCTCATAGATTCCCTACATACAAGCAGTTTTACAACACCGTCAGGTTTAACTATTGGCCAGAAATTGAAGAGTTGAATTAGATATAATCAGGGATGTGATGTACCTGCTCGTTGCGCATGCTACTCTTGCAAGCTGCGACTGTCCGTTTGCGCAAGCTCGATGCCATGCCCGTGCTGCCGCCGCTGCCTCCCACGCAGGCTACACCCAGGGTTGGATCTTCATCTTCTTGTCCTTCCGTTCGCTTGAAGCCCGGCGACCGCCCTCCAACGAGGGCGCGAGGAAGTGCTGTGTCGGTCTGTCCAGCGGCGGCTAGGTTAGGAGCGAACCAGACTGGAGGCTGGAGCGAATGAATTGGGATTTTTCCTGCTGTCGATCGATATGGGAGGCGCTCGTTTGGGCCGCGAGCCTGCTATAGGGCCTGCCTTGCACTTATGTTATTGGCCCATCCAAATTGAAACATTTTTCTTCATTTTTTACATTGCCTGCTCGTGCGTTGGGACGAACAAAACTAGCGTGGGCCAACCTGGACGACTCAAACTAGGTGCACACTTTCCAGCCACCTGAGGCGGCCGCCCATACCAGCCCCTATGGTGGCGTCGCCCCTTTTTGCGTGTATGATTGGATAGTGAAAAATATTCCAGTGGCGCTTTTGATTTACCCACAGAATGGTTGAATTGCTTGTTTCTATGAACTGAGTTCGCCAATAATGTGAAGGATGCCAGTCTTTTCATCCTATTGTAGATTGCTTAGATCTCGATATGCCAAAAGTAATCACATGAAATATACAGTAAAAGCCAGTGTGATGTGTTTGGCTACAACTAGTCTGACTACACGTCCTCATATAACATATCAAGGACGCACCATCTTACCAGATTAACCATTCGACTTACCCATGCAGTGTGGGAAGAAAGAAGTATTGGGACTGCGTATCCAAGCAATTGATGCCATGGACTCCTTCGTACAACCTTGTAAGCGAAAAAGAAGTTGCAGTGTGCCTGTACAAAGAACTAGCGTAAGTTCAGTTACCTGCTTCTCGGAATTTTAGTTAGCCACTTATTGCAAAATTGTTCAATTACGTTGCTTGGCTTAATTTAGTTTGCTACTGATTACATAATGGCACAGCCTGTTAATCATATTGTAGACTGCGCCTATCTATGTGTTTGATACTTACTGTTAAGAATTACCTGTTTGCCTTAACTTAAATATCTACTTGTTTGTTTAACTGCTTTGCTGCTGCAACAGCGGGTTACAATGATGTTAATAACTACTTTTCAGCATCCAATTGAAACTCTTTAATTCCTTGTTTGTTTAACTGGTTTGCTGTTATAACTCCCAGTTGAGATGTTTTGCTAACTTCAACTTTTCTGAATCCAATCGGAACTTTAATGGCAAAACAGGTTAGCCCAAGATCAAAGAGCGAGGTCCCCATGGACGTTGCATCATCCCACAGCAGTGGCACCGGCCCAATCGTGCATTATGAATTGCCAACTGCTGATGCTCTAGAGGCTAAACTAGTGGTAGAAAGAGATTCTGCTTCTGCACTTAGAGATGAAGTTGACATGTTGAGGAAGCAAACAGCACAATCACAAGCAGTACTCAAGACAACCATTAAATATTTGGTGGATTTCAAAACGAAGCAAGCTGAGACTGACCAGATTGTTAAGGTCCTGAAGGAAAAAAGGAAATTAAATTCCTACTTGGTAAATCATAGGTGAAATGTTCTTTCCATAGTTGAATAACCTTTGTGTTGTCTGTTCATGTAATCAATCAAACCATTTGTTTTAGAGATCATGTAATAATTGTTTTTTTGTTTTTTGGTTTGTAATTTTATTTGAGCACAAGTCTGTATCAATTGATAAGACTCGGAGACATTTCATTTGGATTGCTGTGCCAGACCTACAAATATGCCAATCGGGCTGAATGTGCATTCAGCAATAGTAGTAGTATAGATGGACCATAAGTGGCACGCATTGGAAAGGGCCAAGATGCTGGCTAAAAAAAGGATGCTGTTGTAGCCAAAAAAAAGTACAGCGGCCTGGCTTATGTATGTTAGTTGATATTATTGATCCATATACTCTATAAGTGTTTATATGTCTGTTAGTTCTGTACATTCTTGGTTGATTGACTCGGTATTTGAATCTTGATACATCGCTTGTGTACATATCTAAATGGGAGTACACATTATGCTGCGTGTGACATTTGAGTTGGACATGAAGTGTTCCAAATATTCGAATTCACCTTAAACTGGATTCTAGTTTCTGAATTTGAGTATCGGCATTTGTAAACCATATTCATATATGACAGTGGAATACATCTTTGTCGTCCTTTTGAAGATATATAAAAACACATAGAATGATTTATAAAGATTCATATAGGAATACAAAATGGATTCGAATTTAGTTGCCAGGGTAAACGTGGATGCTTATTGTCCCAAAATTCGAAAGAAGCAGCAAAATGTCCACTCCCACGTCGGCTGCCCGAAGCCAAGTGTTTGGGAGATGGAAATTACTGTCTACCCATTACACGGACAATCCATCGGCCCGATTTCCACTGCTCTAAATAGGGGTAGGTTAGTAACTTCAATTAGACGTGACACGACCGCCTCTGAGCCCATTCCGACACGGTGGGCGTCAAACATGGGCGGCAAAACTCATTTGATTCAAGCTCGTCCGAAAGACCTCTGTTTCTCCCTCCATTCCCCATTCATACACGGTGGGCGGCAAAACAAACTCGACTCGGCCGAAATCGATGTAGGCAAATATTTTCAATAGGGGCAGGTTTGTAACTTCACTCAGACGTGACACAACCGCCCTACCTGTCAGCCCCGTTCATACACCGTGGGCGCCAACCATGGGCGCCAACCACCCTCTCCTCGCCCGAAATCGCTCTGGGCAAATATTGGCGAGATGCGAGATTACCGTCCTATCCCCAACCGACGAGACGTCCAAATTTTAAACGGGGGCTAAGTTCGTAACTTTCCCATATTTCAGACAGGCGCGTCCCAAAAACATGGTTCCCCGTACCTCTCCCTCCATTTTCCCATTCATACACCGTCCGCGCTAGAACACCCCATCCCCACACCAGCCTCCGTCCGCCACCCCATCCATCGCCGCCGTCCTCCACCACATCCATCGCCACCGTCCTCCACCATGCCGGAGCGCCTACCAAGACCGCGTCGTCCACTGCTAGAGATGGACGTTTCTCATCCACGGCGACGGACCAATAGCCTTGCATCGCGTCCTCTCGCTTCATCGGCGCCGTCGTCCTCTTTGCCGGGGCCGCTCACACGACCTTCTCTTCCACCGCAACGGGACTTATCCCCCGATGCACCCGTCTACCGTCGCAGATCTGCTTCAACGCCACCGACAGCCATCGCACCCCCGATGCCTACACGGCGCCGCAAGAGAGGTGGTACTTCATATCTCCTCAACTTTTTGATCTCAACCAGAAAATAGATCTTAACTTGGTTACTCTACTTTCTTTTCAGCTCTTAGAATTTAGTTCTTAGTTCGAAGCAAACAATGGATGCTAAATATCATTTCTCCGGTTTGCAGCTTCAAATCTGCCATGGCACAGCCATAATACGGTTTAATTGATCATGCTTAGGGTTTAATTGATCATGTTGGTTCCGTGGTGGTTTCTTTAATAGAAATCGGAGGGGAAACCCTCTTTTGCTAAAAAAATATGCTTAGAGTTTCCCCCTTTTATGATCACTATACGATCAGAATACGTGCTTCGTGTCATAATAACACTGCTCCACCCATCAAGCTAAACAAGCTTAGTTGTTCAAATACGAATCTGATATTATTAAAACAGAGTTGTTTAATTGGTCAGCTAAATGTTCCTAAATTAGTTTCGAAAATGCATGTTCGCCGCTCGGGTGTGTATCTCTACAGGGTGCCCACGGTGGGCCGGCCCACCCTGGGATTTTGGGTCGTCCCAGGCCCCGATTCCCCTCTGTTCTGCTGCGCGCTTCCGATCTCTACTCGCCCCCAGCCGCCTGCCTCGCCGGCGACTTGCCGTCCCCGGACGGCATGACTCTAGGAGGAGACGCCGGACTAACAGGAGGCCAGGAGCCGCTCGCCCAACAGCGTCACCGCTGCCCGGGCGCGCCGCCGTGCCTACCTTCCCAGTCCGTTCAGGGCTCAGGCGTGCAGCACCCACCAAGCCAACCCGATTTATCCTGAGATACGTCCTCAACACTCAGCAGCCACTCCTCATCACCCATTTTCTAATTGATTCATTACTCATTAGGCAGGACTGTCATTAGGGTTTGTTGTGTGCTCAGTGCTACCTACACTTAATGGTTCAGATGTATTTCGGTAATCTTTAGTACCTCTAAAGTTCACAGGGTTTTCAAAATTCCGGCCCTCGGAACAGAAACTAGTCATTTTGGATTGTTGGTCGTAGTGACATTGACCCAGATTACTACTGCAAGCCAGGTTTGTTGACAATTTTACTTGTCTTTCTTACTCATTCGATATAATATCCAATTATTCACGTCGATTAGTTGCAAACAATAAGTGCTAGACAAACTTCTTCATTCAGATTTTGGACGGTCTCTTACTGCAGTTACAATTCTGCATACTTGTCCTAGTAAGCTCACAAGTAAATGATTGATTCACTACATCTATGCTTGCCTTGTCATATTTGTTGTCAATATTCTTTTAGGGTGGACCACCCTGTTTCTAAATACTGGAACCGTAGACATGAGTGAATAGTATTTCTCTATGTGATCTCTTCCATCATGTGTGGGTAACGAACACTGCATTGTATAGAAAGAAAGTGTCATTTCCAGCTTTTACATAGGTTTCGATCTTTTACATGGAATACAATCTGCCTACTTGCTTTGTGTCGCACTACCAACACTCCACCCTTGAAGCTAAACATTACGCCACTCATAATTGCTTAGTTTATTTGTTCAAATACGAATTTCATATGATTCTAATGTTCCTACTTCAGTTTTGAAATGTGTGCCTGCCTGTTATAGAGACATAAGGGGTTTGTATTTCTGTGTGTGGTCTGGTCAGCACGGTTGGGGAGGTGAACTTTGCATATGCAGGGGTTTATAGGGAGACACTCTCCGAGTTGAATCCGCAATGCATTCCATAGATAATCTGACTACTTTTTATGTTTTCATGAATCTCAGATTCTGAACAGCATCATAATGATTATGAGCTTGCGCGCATGAAAAGAATAAAGCAGAACAATGCCATGGCTGTCAAACTTGGCATTAAGGGACTGAAATCAAGTCTGGATGCAATGCAATGCAAACGCTCTCCACCTACAGATTCATGCTCAGAATATGATCCTAACAGTGATTCTGAGCTAGAGGGAGACCTAAGTCAATGTAGCTCCCTAGTGGAGGAGTCAGAGGAAGATGCCCTATCTTATTCACCCATCAAGGTACTTGCTCTAACTTTCCAAGGTTACATTGCTCGCACATATCTTGCAACTGATGCTTTGCATTGCTTCTACTTTGTTGAACTGCCATTAGCTTAGTTTACACATCGTGTATGTGAATACGCCCTGCCTATCCATTTTCAGTACATATTCCATCTGTCATCATACCATATTTATCCATTCAAATGTTGTTCTTGTGTATCAGACGTTCAAAAGGAAGAGGGCGATTGCTGATCGTGGAGGAGCACAAGCAAAGTATTTGGAAAAGGTAGTGGCACCTGATAAATCAAATAGCCCATTAGGTGTAGTTGCAATATCACCTGACCCACAAAATACCCCAACTCTAGCAGACTCTAGCCCTACTACACTGGTCATTTCTGATGCCCCAACTCAGCAGACCCCAACTGCAGCAAACAGTATGATTATGCCAGTTGACATAGCACCAGCTGTACGACGCAAAACCCCCATTCCAGCAAAGAGTACACCAAATCCAGTTGCCAAATCCCTTTTCGAACCAGAGAGAGCCCCAATTGCAGCAAATAGGACCCCTGTTCCATTTCTTCCCAGTTTAGAAGACGAAGCTTATGTTGTTGTCAGGAACTTTGTGCGCATCTTTCCTTCATGGAAAGATTATACCGCAGACACAGAACAATTTCCAGTCTTCCTCCGCAACTTACGCGTAAGTAATGTACTAATGTTATTCATGGTCATTACTGCATATGTTTCTGCTGACAGAAGACACAAGATTTCATTCTTTTAAATAGGCGAGGAGCAAACTGGATTGTGATGACGAGCAAGGGTTGGTTGCGCTTTTCAAGCACTCGTTGATGAAGTATCGTTCCTACCTGAGGCAAGCGCACTTCGATGGCAAGCCTCTGAACGAAATTTCTGTAAAGTCTCCGGTGCTACATTTATCCGACGGTGACTGGAATAATCTTGTTACACATTGGTCTCGGCTGCAGCGTAAGGTACTGTCTATGATATCACATCACAATTTGAACTACATTTCTGCATTTGCCTTAATGTCTCACTTGTACGAAAACTGTTAGCAGAAGAACATTCGTTCTCAAGGGACCACAGAATCTCGCAACTATACTGCACACTGCATTGCTCTTGTGAGTACCTCTTGCCCTGTATGACCATACTTACTTTCATAGCTGTTTGATTATGTAGCATCACTGCACATGTTAGCCTCGTAATCGTCCATTTGGTGGACATTATAAGATCCGTATGGACTCTTACATAAATTTAGAATCAACCCAATGCTTTTGAAGAGGTTTAGCTCTGCAGTCCTCTTGTAAGGACTGAACGTGGTCTATCACTGTACTTACATTAACAGCTACTCCCTCCGTCCCATAATATAAGAACGTTTTGTACAGTACACCAGTGTTCAAAACACTCTTGTATTATGGGAAGAGGGATTGGTTCATTTTGTAGCATTCTGCATCTTATCTCCCTCGCCCACCATTTACTAAAAAAGATCAGATCTATATTTAATCTTACCAACAAGTAGAATACACAGACAATGCCAGTGCAGAAGTGTAGCCCATTGCTCTTGTCAGTACATTTTGTCCTGTAACGCTTGTACTTCCAGGGATTGGTAGTTGATTATGTAGCATCAATCTGCATCTTATCTTCATTATCCTCTATCCCTTCCAGTATTATCATATCTATAATTACTCTCTACAAAATGTAGAGTACAGGCAATGCTTATGAAGAAGATTCTGTGCTGAAATTCTTGAGTTATCCTTCCCTTGACATGGAGAAGGGCATTATAAAGCCGGTGTTAACTGTTAATGTAAGTCAGTCCTTCTAAAGCCTTTATCCTCAACTGCTGTTTAATTTGCTCATACTCCCTATCGTTTACTGCTGTTTAGTTTGTTGTTTCTACCAAAATGCATGTTCGTAAGAACCGTAAGTTCTAAGTTTTACTTGTAAAACCAAATTCCTTATTCATACCATGCACATTACTTAATACTCCCTATATGTATGCTTGTTTTTGTGGATCTATAATCCAGTGTGTGGTGAAGCAGCCCACGTTTGCACCTTGTCATCTCCTGTTTTATCTTACTGATGTGGCTGATGATATGAACAACATGCCATGCACATTATCCAAAATAGATACAATGATTTTCTTTGCCCTTCATCTATGCTTGTTATGTTGACATGGTAATCCAGTAGTGTGGTGAAGCTCCCCGCATTATGAACAATGCCAAATTATGCTATTGATATTTTGAACTTACTCTTTATTTTCTAATTTGAAATTGGATAGAATTGACAGAACAGTTATCATCTTTGTTTATACACGTGCAAAACCTGTCATCTCTCTGCTTTGTTTCAGGGTGATATGCCTGATGGCATGCACAAGTCTGCTGAAGGCTGTGAGACAAACCCAACATATATTGCAGCAAAGAAGGCAAAACATCTTGAAGATAGCGAGACAACCCCAAAGTCTTGTCTTGATGCAGTGTTCAAGTTACTTGAGACTAACAGTCAGACAAGCTCACAGAATTCGTTGTCTGAATCAGTTCGACTTCTTCAGTCCCAAGTTCTAGCAGAAAGGCATTCTGCAACTCAACTTCGACTTGAAGTCCTATCTCTAAGAAAGATTGCGGAGAACACCAATGAGAACCTCATCGCTAAACAGCTACACCTGGAAGCTATGACCGACATGCTAGGCCGGTCTCACAGCCTTGCTCAGCAGCTTGCGCAGCAGTTCCCCCGCAAGGCTAACCTTTCTTGAACTGTCTTGGAAGTGGTCTCGGTTCAGTATTATTTTGTTACGCTGCAATGGTGCCCAGTTTTTGTAATCTGCTTCTTCGTTGCGCTTTGTGATCACTGGTGGCGAACTTTGATGCCCAGTGGATGTAATATGTGTAATAGCCGTGATAGCCTAGCATAAGTTGCTTGCTTATTTATTTCCTTGTTGTCTTGTTTATTTGTTTGCTTGTAGTCAGTGCAGTTCTTTTTTCGCGGTTTGCTAGTGGCTGCAATAACCTATTTTTTAAAACTAGGCCACAATAACCATGGGCTAATATTTACTGTAGTGACACTGGCCTCCTATGGGCGGTAGAAACAGTGGGCCTTCTACGGGCCGTAGAAACAATGGGCCTTCTACGGGCCGTATCATCAATGGGCCTTATATGGGCCGTATGATCGATTGGCCAAACATGGGCCAATAACAGGCCGCATTATGGCCGTAAACGGGCTAGAGTTGGAATCGTCCGTTCATGGGCCGACCATAACGAGCCATCGTTAATAGGCCGTATTTGATGACGCTATGAAAACGGCCCAACGTATTAACGGACCACAAACGTGCCGACTGTAACCACGGGCTGAATTTGGCCCACAAGCAGAAAATGACAGTAACGGGCCATAAGTAAACGAATGCTGGAAATGAGCCCAAGAATAAATGGGCTCTGAGAAGGCCGAAAGATAACATGGGCTGGAAACGGCCCAACGGAATAACGGGCCGTTAATGGGTATAAAGTGATACACTGTTCATTACGGGCCAGTTTCACCACGGGCCGTTAATGGGTGTAAAGTGATACACTGTTCATTACGGGCCAGTTTCACCACGGGCCGTTAATAGGCCAAGAGTTACATAGGGCCTCATATGGGCCGAAAGACGTCATGGGCCATACATGGGCCAGAAGTGAAAACGGGCTGGAATCATATTGGATGGCCCAGATGACGCTACTGGGCCTAATTCGGATAGGGCGTAACGGGCCTTGGGTTAGCGGGCTGTAAATGGGCTATATGCGAACAGGCCGTTAACAGGCTTTCCATGGGCCGGCCCGCCACCTTTTGACCAAGTCAAACGGGCCGGCCTTTTCACAGGAATGGGCCTCTGTTGGGCCGTGCCACGTGTCGACGTATCATAGGCGCCTTCTGTCCAATGAGTGGATGACATCTGTCCCAACGATGAGCCGACACGTGTTTCCTCCAGCCAATGATGATTTTACACGTGGAAAATCCCCATTGGTCGGGGCTGTTAACGGGTTATCGGATCCAAAACCCGACCCGATAGCTTAACGGCGTTCCGTTACGGTGGATGCCACGTGTCGGTCACCCTTGACGAAAGCACTTCTGCGACGCGCGATTTATCGTCATGGAAGTGGACACTTCCATGATGATAATTTTGGTAATGTCATGGAACACTTCTACGACAGCACAGGTATGACTATCTTGATTTTGTCATAAATTTGTCATGGATGTACATGCATGACAAAAACGCGACATACTGTGACAAACACATATCATCACGGAAGTGTATTTTTTTTGTAGTGTATGGAATAACTTTGGGGTTTAAGGGAGTGGATGCACAAGCAGTATTCCCGCTTAGTACAAGTGAAGGCTAGCAAAAGACTGGGAAGCGACCAACTAGAGAGCGACAACAGTCATGAACATGCATTAGAATTAATGAATATTGAGTGCAAGCATGAGTAGGATATAATCCACCATGAACATAAATATCGTGAAGGCTATGTTGATTTGTTTCAACTACATGTGTGAACATGTGCCAAGTCAAGTCACTTGAATCATTCAAAGGAGGATACCACTCCATCATACCACATCACAACCATTTTAATAGCATGTTGGCACGCAAGGTAAACCATTATAAGCTCCTAGCTAATTAAGCATGGCATAAGCAACTATAATCTCTAATTGTCATTGCAAACATGTTTATTCATAATAGGCTGAATCAGGAACGATGAACTAATCATATTTACAAAAATAAGAGAGGTCGTGTTCATACCAGCTTCTCCCATCTCAATCAGTCCATCATATATCATCATAATTGCCTTTCACTTGCACGACCGAATGATGTGAATAATAATAATAGTGCATGTGCATTGGACTAAGCTGGAATCTGCAAGCATTTAATACAAAGGAGAAGACAAGGCAATATGGGCTCTTGGTTAAATCAACAATAATGCATATAAGAGCCACTTCAACAATTTCATTATGGTCTTCTCCTATCGACCCCCAAAGAAAAGAAAAGAAATAAAACTATTTACGCGGGAAATCTCCCAACAGGCAAAAGAAGAATAAGAAATCTTTTTGGGTTTTATTTTTAATTATTACTACTACAACAAGAAAGTAAACTAGCTAAAAGCTACTACTATTTTTTTGGTTTTCTTAAGGTTTTTCAAACACACAAGAAGAAAGCAGAAAAAAGGAAAATAAACTAGCATGGATAATACAATGAAAGAGTATGAGCACCGACAATTAGCAATGAGTGTGTGAACATAAATGTAATGTCGGTGAGAAATACGTACTCCCCCAAGCTTAGGCTTTTGGCCTAAGTTGGTCTATTGCCACGGCTGGCCTGGCGGATATCCAAAGTTATAGCTGGGGTCGTACTAAGATGCAGCAGTTATTGCATCATGAGCTGCAGCTTGGAGGCGAGCTATCTCAGCCCTCCTCTCGTACTCGTTCGCCTCCTCCCTGGTTATTAAATATCTCCCCTTTGCCTGAAAGTCAAAGAAAGTAGGAGCAGGGAGAGCGACGTGATAGGTGCGTCATCTGTCAAAGATTAGTCGGTACTGGAGGAACTGATCGTTCCTCTCAACAAAACGATATAGCCTCATAATGTAAATAAACAGGAGGCAACTCAGTATCATACTCACGTATGGGTATATTAAGAAAATTAGCTAAACGGGTTGCATAAATTCCACCAAAGAAATCTCCATTAAATCTATTATTATGCAACCTACGTGCAACAATGGCTCCCAAATTATAATGTTTATCTCCTAATACAGCACTCCTGAGAACACTGAGGTCGAGGACACACCTGTGGCATGCTTCATCCTTACCATTTATGCACCTACCTATGAAGAGAGCAAAATAATGTATAGCAGTAAAACGAATGCTCCCTATGGTAGCTTGTGCTATGTCTCTAGATTCCCCCACAGTTAGAGTAGTAAGAAAATCTCTAAATTCAGATTTGCGAGGTTCACTAGGACAACCCCATTGTGGAAGTTTGCAAGCGGTGGTAAAATCCTCTAAGTCCATAGTGTAAGAATTTTCATAGAGATCAAACAGGACAGTTTGAGAATTGCGTGATGATGAAAATTCAAACCTCCTCACAAAGGAATTAGTGAGATAATAATGCTGACGGCACTTATCTGCCTCGAAGCTCACAAGATCCGCGTTACGCACATATGCGTTAAATTCTTCCTTGATTCCTGCTCGATCCATGAAGTCCTCTGAAGGCCATTCACAAGCCCGCACTTGAGCTTCCCTTGGTGGTTCATCATCGGCATCGCGCATTGCGAGCTTGGGTCCTTGCTTCCTTGAAGAGCCACCTTGGTACATTTTCCTAAACATATTTCTTCCTCTGAAAAATTTCTAAAAATGTTAGTAACTTCAAAATAAAAGTGAGCCAAACTCAACAAAATTGATAGCAACTACTCCCACAAGTGCCTAGAGACTATATCATGCGTTAGAACTACTTGGAACCATATAAATTTGACATGCAAGCTCAAGAACATGGTCACCTAGGCAGCACAAATTTGCAATGAATAAAGCACTAGAACAAAAACTAATTGGACCATTGGAGGAGTCACATACCAAGGAACAATCCCCCAAAGCAGTTTTGTGAGAGTGCTTTGAGCAAGGAGATCAAAAATCGCAGCAAAATGAGCTAGAACTCGTGCTTGAGCTGGTTGGTGATTTTTTTGGGAGGAAGGAGTGTGTGGCTGCGGGAATAAGTGGAGGGAAGCCACCATGGGCCCACGAGGCAGGGGCGCGCCCTGGACCCTCGTGGCCAGGTGCTTGCTCCCCCTGCTGTGTTCTCAGTGCCAGATATTCTCAAATATTCCAGAAAAAATCATATTTCAATTTCGGGGCATTTGGAGAACTTTTATTTCTGGGGTATTTTTTATTGCACGGATAATTCAGGAAACTGACAGAAAATACTATTTTTACTTTATTTAAACTAAATAACAGAAAGTAAAAGGCGGGTACAGAAGGTTGTGCTTTCTAACTTCATCCATCTCATGCTCATCAAAAGGAATCCACTAACAAGTTTGATCAAGTCTTGTTAACAAACTCATTCCGAATAACATGGAACCGGAGAAATTTCGAATAACACTATGTTACCTCAACGGGGATATGCACGTCCCCAATAATAAGAATATCATATCTCTTTTTGACAGTAGGAAGAGGAAATTCAAAACCTCCAAAAATGATCGATGGAATTTTTCCAATAGAATTTATACTATGAACTTGAGGTTGTTTCCTCGGAAAGTGTACCGTATGCTCATTACCATTAACATGAAAAGTGACATTGCCTTTGTTGCAATCAATAACAGCCCCTGCACTATTCAAAAAGGGTCTTCCAAGAATAATAGGCATACTATCGTCCTCGGGGATATCAAGAATAACAAAGTCCGTTAAAATAGTAACATTTGCAACCACAACATGCACATCCTCACAAATATCGACAGGTATAGCAGTTGATTTATCAGCCATTTGCAAAGATATTTCAGTAGGTGTCAACTTATTCAAATCAAGTCTACGATATAAAGAGAGAGGCATAACACTGGCTCCAAGATCACATAAAGCAGTTCTAACATAATTTCTTTTAATGGAGCATGGTATAGTGGGTACTCCTGGATCTCCTAACTTCTTTGGTATTCCACCCTTAAAAGTATAATTAGCAAGCATGGTGGAAATTTCAGCTTCCGGTATCTTTCTTTTATTAGTAACAATTTCTTTCATATACTTAGCATAAGGATTCATTTTGATCATATCAGTCAAACGCATACGCAAAAAGATAGGTCTAATCATTTCAGCAAAGCGCTCAAAATCCTCATCATCCTTTTTCTTGGATGGTTTGGGAGGAAAAGGCATGGGTTTCTGAACCCATGGCTCCCTTTCTTTACCGTGTTTCCTAGCAACAAAGTCTCTCTTATCATAACGTTGATTCTTTGATTGTGGGTTATCAAGATCAACAGCAGGTTCAATTTCTACATCATTATCTTTGCTAGGTTGAGCATCAACATGAACATCATCATTAACATTATCACTAGGTTCATGTTCATTACCAGATTGTGTTTCAGCATCAGAAATAGAAATATCATTGGGATTCTTGGGTGTGTCAACAACAGGTTCACTCGAAGCATGCATAGTCCTATCATGTTTCTTTTTCTTCCTTTTAGAAGGACTAGGTGCATTGACATTATTTCTCTGAGAATCCCGCTCAATTCTCTTAGGGTGGCCTTCAGGATACAAAGGTTCCTGAGTCATTTTACCCCCTCTAGTCACAACTCTAATAGCATTATCATTTTTCTTACTATTCAATTCATTGAGCAAATCATTCTGAGCTTTAAGTACTTGTTCTACTTGAGTGGTAACCATAGAAGCATGTTTACTAATAAGTTTAAGTTCACCCTTAACTCTAGACATATAATCACTCAAGTGTTCAATCATATAAGCATTGCGTTTTAATTCTCTACCAAAATAAGCATTGAAGTCTTCTTGCTTAACCATAAAATCATCAAACTCATCTAAGCATTGGCTAGCAAATTTAGTAGGAGGGACTTCAGCTTTATCATATCTATAGAGAGAATTTACCTTTACTACCTGTGTCGGGTTATCAAGACTGTGTACTTCTTCAATAGGTAATGGATTAAAACCATGTATTTCTTCAACAGGAGGTAAATCAAGACCATGTATTTCTTCAACAGGAGGTAAATTCTTAACATCTTCAGCTTTTATACCTTTTTCTTTCATAGATTTCTTTGCCTCTTGCATATCTTCAGGACTGAGAAATAGAACACCCCTTTTCTTCGGAGTTGGCTTAGGAGTTGGTTTAGGAAGTGTCCAATTATTTTCATTAGTCAACATATTATTCAATAGAATTTCAGCTTCATCTGGTGTTCTTTCCCTGAAAATAGAACCAGCACAACTATCCAGGTGGTCTCTTGAAACATCGGTTAGTCCATTGTAAAAGATATCAAGTATTTCATTTTTCTTGAGAGGATGATCCAGCAAAGCATTAAGTAATTGGAGAAGCCTCCCCCAAGTTTGTGGGAGACTCTCTTCTTCAATTTGCACAAAATTATATATTTCCCTTAAAGCAGCTTGTTTCTTATGAGCATGGAAATATTTAGCGAAGAAGTAATAAATCATATCCTGGGGACTACGCACACAACCAGGATCAAGAAAATTAAACCATATCTTAGCATCACCCTTTAATGAGAACGGAAATATTTTAAGGATATAGTAATAGCGGGTTTTCTCATCATTAGTGAACAGGGTGGCTATATCATTTAATTTAGTAAGATGTGCCACAACAGTTTCAGATTCATAGCCATAGAAAGGATCAGATTCAATCAAAGTAATTATATCAGGGTCGACAGAGAATTCATAATCCTTATCAGTAACAAAGATAGGTGAAGTAGCATAAGCAGGATCATATTTCATTCTAGCATTGAGAGTTTTTTGTTTCAGCTTAGCTAATAATTTCTTAAGATCACTTCTATCATTGAAAGCAAGAAAGTCTCTAGCAGTTTCTTCATCCATAACATAGCCCTCAGGCACAACAGGCAATTCATATCTAGGGGGAGAATCTTCATCATCACTTTCATCAATATTAGCAGGTTCAATAATTTCAATCTCTCTAGCCCTAGCAAGTTGTTCATCAAGAAATTCACCAAGTGGCACAGTAGTATCAAGCATAGAAGTAGTTTCATCATAAGTATCATGCATAGCAGAAGTGGCATCATCAATAACATGCGACATATCAGAATTAATAGCAGAAGCAGGTTTAGGTGTCGCAAGCTTACTCAAAATAGAAGGTGAATCAAGTGCAGAGCTAGATAGCAGTTCCTTACCTCCCCTCGTAGTTGAGGGATAAATTTTGGTTTTCTCATCTTTCAAGTTACTCATAGTGATTAGCAGATATAAATCCAAAGTGACTCAAAGAATAGAGCTATGCTCCCCGGCAACGGCGCCAGAAAATAGTCTTGATAACCCACAAGTATAGGGGATCGCAACAATTTTCGAGGGTAGAGTATTCAACCCAAATTTATTGATTCGACACAAGGGGAGCGAAAGAATATTCTCAAGTATTAGCAGTTGAGTTGTCAATTCAACCACACCTGGATAACTTAGTATCTGCAGCAAAGTATTTAGTAGCAAAGTAGTATGGAAGTAACGATAACGGTAGCAAAAGTAATATTTTTGGGTTTTGTAATGATTGTAACAGTGGCAATGGAAAAGTAAATAAGCAGAGAACAATATATGAAAAGCTCGTAGGCATTGGATCGGTGATGGAGAATTATGCCGGATGCGGTTCATCATGTAACAGTCATAACATAGGGTGACACAGAACTAGCTCCAATTCATCAATGTAATGTAGGCGTGTATTCCGAATATAGTCATACGTGCTTATGGAAAAGAACTTGCATGACATCTTTTGTCCTACCCTCCCGTGGCAGCGGGGTCCTAATGGAAACTAAGGGATATTAAGGCCTCCTTTTAATAGAGTACCAAACCAAAGCATTAACACATAGTGAATACATGAACTCCTCAAACTACGGTCATCACCGGGAGTGATCCCGATTATTGTCACTTCGGGGTTGCCGGATCATAACACATAGTAGGTGACTATAGACTTGCAAGATAGGATCAAGAACTCACATATATTCATGAAAACATAATAGGTTCAGATCTGAAATCATGGCACTCGGGCCCTAGTGACAAGCATTAAGCATAGAAAAGTCATAGCAACATTAATCTCAGAACATAGTGGATACTAGGGATCAAACCCTAACAAATCTAACTCGATTACATGATAAATCTCATCCAAACCATCACCGTCCAGCAAGCCTACGATGGAATTACTCACGCACGGCGGTGAGCATCATGAAATTGGTGATGGAGGATGGTTGATGATGACGACGGTGACGGATTCCCCTCTCCGGAGCCCCGAACGGACTCCAGATCAGCCCTCCCGAGAGAGTTTAGGGCTTGGCGGCGGCTCCGTATCGTAAAACGCAATGAATCCTTCTCTCTGGTTTTTTTCTCCCCGAACACGAATATATGGAGTTGGAGTTGAGGTCGGTGGAGCTCCAGGGGGCCCACGAGGCAGGGGGTGCGCCCCCCACCCTCGTGGAGAGGGTGTGGGCCCCTGGCCTTGATTCTTTCGCCAGTATTTTTTATATTTTCCAAAATAAATCTCCGTTGATTTTCAGGTCATTCCAAGAACTTTTGTTCCTGCACAAAAATAACACCATGGCAATTCTGCTGAAAACAGCGTCAGTCCGGGTTAGTTCCATTCAAATCATGCAAGTTAGAGTCCAAAACAAGGGGAAAAGTGTTTGGAAAAGTAGATACGACGGAGACATATCAGTAGTCATCAGCTTTGCTCTGCCAGATGTTCATAACGTCCGGTGTTGCTCCTGCAGCGGGTCTTGCACCTAGCGGTGCTTTCAGGACGTAATTCTTCTGTGCAGCAATGAGGATAATCCTCAAGTTATGGACCCAGTCCATGTAGTTGCTACCATCTTTCAACTTAGCTTTCTCTAGGAACGCATTAAAATTCAAAGGAACAGTAGCACGGGCCATTGATCTACGACAACATAGACATGCAAATACTATCAGGTACTAAGTTCATGATAAATTAAAGTTCAATTAATCATATTACTTAAGAACTCCCACTTAGATAGACATCCCTCTAGTCATCTAAATGATCACGTGATCCAAATCAACTAAACCATGTCCGATCATCACGTGAGATGGAGTAGCTTTCAATGGTGAACATCACTATGTTGATCATATCTACTATATGATTCATGCTCGACCTTTCGGTCTCAGTGTTCCGAGGCCATATCTGCATATGCTAGCCTCGTCAAGTTTAACCCGAGTATTTTGCGTGTGCGAAACTGGCTTGCACCCGTTGTATGTGAACGTAGAGCTTATCACACCCGATCATCACATGGTGTCTCGGCACGACGAACTGTAGCAACGGTGCATACTCAGGGAGAACACTTGTACCTTGAAATTTAGTGAGAGATCATCTTATAATGCTACCGCCGTACTAAACAAAATAAGATGCATAAAGCATAAACATCACATGCAATCAAAATAAGTGATATGATATGGCCATCATCATCTTGTGCCTTTGATCTCCATCTCCAAAGCACCGTCATGATCACCATCGTCACTGGCTTGACACCTTGATCTCCATCGTAGCATCGTTGTCGTCTCACCAACTATTGCTTCTACGACTATCGCTACCACTTAGTGATAAAGTAAAGCAATTACATGGTGATTGTATTTCATACAATAAAGCGACAACCATAAGGCTCCTGCCAGTTGCCGATAACTTTTACAAAACATGATCATCTCATACAATAATTTATATATCATCACGTCTTGACCATATCACATCACAGCAAGCCCTGCAAAAACAAGTTGGACGTCCTCTACTTTGTTGTTGCAATTTTTACGTGGCTGCTACGGGCTTCTAGCAAGAACCATTCTTACCAACGCATCAAAACCACAACGATTTTTCGTCAAGTGTGTTTTTTAACCTTCAACAAGGATCGGGCGTAGTCAACCTCGATTCAACTAAAGTTTGAGAAACACACACCCACTAGCCACCTGTGTGCAAAGCACGTCGGTAGAACCAGTCTCATGAACGCTGTCATGTAATGTCGGGCTGGGCCGCTTCATCCAACAATACCGCCGAATCAAAGTAAGACGTTGCTGGTAAGCAGTATGACTATTATTGCCCACAACTCATTGTGTTCTACTCGTGCATATAACATCTACGCATAGACCTGGCTCGGATGCCACTGTTGGGGAACACAGTATTTCAAAAAAAATCCTACGATACGCAAGACCTATCTAGGAGATGCATAGCAACAAGAGGGGAGAGTGTGTCTACGTACCCTCGTAGACCGAAAGCGGAAGCGATTATCAACGCGGTTGATGTAGTCGTACACCTTCACGATCCATCCCGATCAAGTACCGAACGTACGGCACCTCAGCGTTCAGAACACGTTCAGCTCGATGACGTCCTCGCCTTCTTGATCCAGCAAGAGGGGCGAAGTAGTAGATGAGTTCCGGAAGCACGACGGCATGGTGACGGTGTTGGTGAAGAACAATCTCTGCAGGGCTTCGCCTAAGCACTACGAAAACTATGACGGAGGATAAACTAGAGGGGACGGGGTTGCCGGCACACGACTTGGTGTTTCTTGATGTGTCTTGGGTGCTAGCCCTGCACCTCTATTTATATGCTGAGCCTTGGGGTCGAAACTTGGAGTAAAAGCCTCCACAAAGTCGATTTCACCCGAAAGGCAAGAGTCCTTCTCGGACTCCAGGGCCAGACGCCAGGGTTCCCGGCTTCTGGACCCAGACGCCAGGGACCCTGGCGTCTGGACCCTGGACTCCGCAAAACTTCCTTTTGCGCTTTCCAAAACCTTGTGGGCTTTCCCCTTTGGCCCAAATAAAGTGTTCTCATACCCAAACATTTCGGGGAACATCCGGAACCCCTTCCGGTGAATTCCGGAACACTTCCGAAGACCAAACACTTTTATCCCATATATCAATCTTTATCTCCGAACCATTCCGGAGTTCCTCGTCATGTCCGTGATTTCATCTGGGACTCCGAACAACATTCGGTCACCAACATACATAACTCATATCATACTATATCGTCAACGAACGTTTAAGCGTGCGGACCCTACGGGTTCGAGAACTATGTAGACATGACCGAGACACCTCTTTGGTCAATAACCAATAGCGGAACCTGGATGCCCATATTGGCTCCTACATATTCTACGAAGATCTTTATCGGTCGAACCGCATAACAACATACGTTGTTCCCTTTGTCATCGGTATGTTACTTGCCCGAGATTCAATCATCGGTATCCTCATACCTAGTTCAATCTCGTTATCGGCAAGTCTCTTTACTCGTTCCATAATGCATCATCCCGCAACTAACTCATTAGTCACATTGCTTGCAAGGCTTTATATTGATGATCATTACCGAGAGGGCCCAGAGATACCTCTCCGATATACAGAGTGACAAATCCTAATCTCGATCTATGCCAACTCAACAAACACCATTGTAGACACCTGTAGAGCATCTTTATAATGACCCAGTTACGTTGCTATGTTTGATAGCACACTAATTGTTCCTCCGGTATTCAGGAGTTGCATAATCTCATAGTCATAGGAGCATGTACAAGTCATGAAGAAAGCAATAGCAATAAACTAAACGATCATAGTGCTAAGCTAATGGATGGGTCTTGTCCATCACATCATTCTCTAATGATGTGATCCCGTTCATCAAATGACAACACATGTCCATGGCTAGGAAACTTAACCATCTTTGATTAACGAGCTAGTCAAGTAGAGGCTCACTAGGGACACTCTGTTTGTCTATGTATTCACACATGTACTAAGTCTCTGGTTAATACAATTCTAGCATGAATAATAAACATTTATCATGATATAAGGAAATGTAAATAACAACTTTATTATTGCCTTTAGGGCATATTTCCTTCACAAATTCCACTCTCGAGCTATTGAGTTCCTTGTCAAACTTTTCGATGAACATGTAAGTTGTCATTGTGATCACCATGTTATAGATGACGTTTGAGCAACCCCAAAGCTCATCATACGATAAGAAGTGACTATGATACTCTCATGGTCTAAGGAACTTAAACACATGCTAACACTCCGTGTTATAACAATTGACTTGTGACGATATCATCTCGAAGTATAACAAACAAGTTTGTGTCAATTCAATTTGATCGTTGTTCTAATGTCATACTCTAAATGTTGTTTTAGGACTATCGTTGCACTTAACGATATCCTAAGATCCGGAAAACTTGATCACCAACAACACTTGAGCTAGTCTTAGAGGTGAGACTAGGAATCTTATTTTTCCGTTTATTGTTCTACACGTGCATATGAGTTTTCCACTGAATCGCATATTCCAAGATCATAGCAGTTATAGCATAGAATGTAAACTCCTAATTGTGAACACGAAAATGTAATAATACGATATTATTGCCTCTAGGGCATACTTCCAACAACAAGTGCTTGCAATACTTGGATGTCCTGTAACACAAATACTATGCTTAATGTCCATGTTTAGTCAGGCCATTGTCTTGTCCGAGAGCCAGCTCCTGACATCCTATGTCGAGGAATCCCAGCCTATCATCGAGGACCAGATGACTCTGGATTCAGATGTCTTTGAGGGGCCTACTCTGCCTCTACCATTTGTGTTGGTTGTGCCTAATGTTGTTGTTGCTGCTGCACAAAAGTCAGCCATCATGATTGCGAAGGCACATAAGGATGGGAGGGGGAACTCGATGAAATGGAATCCGTTCCTGTCCATGTTCATGCTTAACAATATGTGCAATATCATAGGCAGTGGATTGAGGACTGATAAGAGCTTCATGGAGGTGCACAGGTGTTCGAGTTCTATGGCCAAAAGGTCACCTCGAACCAGGTCTACAACCACCTCAGGAAGTGGAGAGCAAGATGGATCATAGTGTCCAAGCTCAGAGACCTTAGCGGCACGTCATGGGATCAGGACACACACTAGATCCTTTTGGAGGCAAAGTGGTACCAAGGCCACACCGTGGTTAGCTCACATACCACTTGTCTAAGCCTGCCTAACATGCCAATCACAACTAATGAGATTGTGTTTCTTTCTTTGGGCCACCACAAGGAGAGAGTACTTGAACACACCCATCCAGAACTACTACCAGATGCAGGATATCTTCCCTTTTGGGCTGGCAACTGGCAAGCATGCCATGGGCACCAGTAAGCCACTCGGTTCGCCTGCACCTAACTATCTAGACACCCAGGAGCTAGACACCATCAACATTGATGTTCGTGATATGGGTGGTGATCATGTTCTTGTGCTTGATAGGAAGAGGAAGAGGGTCGGGTTAATGGAGGACAAGCTGGGTGTCTTAAGTAGCATGACCGGCGCCATAAAGGAGGTGGCAACCGCCATTCGGGAGAGCAAACCGGTCGATGTCCATCCTGACCTATACATCGCCGTCATGGACCAAGGTGGCTTCAGTCAGGGCTCTGATGGCTGCTCTGAACCACCTACTGGACAACAAGGCCCGGGTGTCGGATTCCCTGCCATTGGGAACGCACATAGGGTGCTCTGGCTTAGGTCCTGGTTGGTTAAGCACTACTACTAGTGTTGTTTCTGGTGGTGGTGGTGGTGATGGCGTGCATGATCCTCAACGGCGATGGCAATGGCAATGGCAATGACGATGTATGTTTTGTGGTAGCTAGAGCTTGAAAACTGTTGTTGGCCTGTATATTTTGATGAGGTGGTATATACTAAGCCCTCACACTAATGGTGAAGTTGTGGTGGTAGGATTACATCCTCTTTTTGGTTGTGATGGTAGCATGATACCATAGTATACTAGTTAGGATGAACTTGCTCTGCTTATGATCATGCATGCGTAAGTTCCTTCTGTTCCATATGTAGTGTGCTCCTTTGCTTAATGCTTGAATTCTTGCTCTTCTGTCATGCTAGGAGAAGTGGTATGTGGTGTACAAGGAAGGATTTCGGGGGTTTACAGTTCATGATAAGCATGCCAAGAATAAGTGAGTCGTTCCACAGACAACTCCTACAAAAGATTTAAGAGTAGCAGACAGAGGTTGCTTACTCCAAGTTTATGCTCAAGCAGACAAGCAATGTTGAAGTAGGCAAGGCTCCCCGTCATTTTTCGCTATATGGAATGAAGAACTTCATCATCATCATCCAGTTCGTTCTGATTGTAATGTTGTTTTATTGGTGCAATAAGTGTGATCGTATGTAAGGTGTAGATGATAGGCTCGCCAAATAGGTACAGTACAAGTACAAGGTAAGCAACACAATGGCTAGAATCGGTGCTATGATGCAGTCAAGCAGTATGCAGACAACCAAACTATTTGAAGAATTTTTTTTCCTTTTTGCCTGCATATGCTTTACCAGACTCAACTAGGACAAGTATGCAAAGAGGCAAAAAAATGCCCAGGTAACCAAAACGCCCCAAAGCAATCAAGTAACAGCTTTTTCTGGATTTTATAGCGCTAGGCGCCGGCGCGCCGGCCAAAACTTTCGGCCGGTCTAGCCCAGGCCGTTGGATTTAAGCCGTGCGACCGTTGGATCCGGGCAAAAAAAAAAAAGCAAACAAATCGCCCCAGCTTCTTCTTCCTTCCTCCGCGTACGCATCTAGCCGCCATGGATGAGCGAGGCCCCCGACTCGAAGCACCACCCGGCTTGGCCGCCCCCAACGCCGGTCACCGCCCTCGCCACCGGTTGCTGCCCTCGTCGTAGGTTGCCTCCTTCGCACACGCGTCACTACTCCTCCCAACCATCTCACTCGTTCGCAGCTTCCGTCGTGGTCGGATCCCCCGCCAAACTTGGCCATGGCTGACACGGAGCCTCCGTCGGCAGCGGTTGAAGCTCCCCGCCCCCGTGGTTGCAGCATCTGGTGCACCACCCCCCTCCGTCCTCGCCATCGAGCTCGCCGCAGGCGTCGCCGTCTCTGCTGGCCTCCATCGACATGCATCGTACCTACAGAATTCCAGTGGTTGATTGAAGCAAAATCAAACAACGCTTCCAGCAAAACCAAACTTAGGTTCCAGCAAAAACGACATGAAACATTTGAGAGCTCTCCAGCCGATGAAGCAAAAAATTACATCTGTTCCAGCAAAACAATACATCGGTTCCAGCAAAAACAAAAATTTTGGTTCTGTAAAAAAGAAAAAAAAACATCAGCAAAAACGACCACCCCCTTCTTGCAGCTCCCCTGGTTACCGGTTGTAGCTCCGGCGTACATGGTTGCAACTCCCGGTGTTTGAACGACGTTGGATGCAGCCCTCCTCCCCACTGGATGCAGCTTCCTCCGGCGAGGTGTCAACCTTGCAGCACATCCACCAGCTGGTTCCAGCAAATCGGGACACCGCTTCCAGCAAAAATGAAAAAAGTTCATCAAATCAAATGAGGATTGTAGCAAAAAAGAAAAGGGTTGTAGCAAAAATAATGAGTGGATCTAGCAAATAAAAAATCTTATCACCAAAGAGCTAGCTATGGACAGGGGTGCGTGGAAGCTTGCTATCCATGTGCCAAAGCCATGAGTTGGTTGCGAGATCTTATGGGTTTCACCTCTAGCCTACCCCAACTTGTTTGGAACTAAAGGCTTTGTTGTTGTTGTTTTGTTCAGCAAATAAAAAATCTGGTTCCACCAACCCTCCGGCTCCAGCACAGACTCGTCGCTGCCATGGCCGATTGCAGCTTGGTCATGGTGAACTAACGAAGCCCTGGCTATGGTTAACATGGAGAGGGCGTTCGTCAGTTGCTGGCGGACAAGGCGACGAGCGCGCCCCTGGCTGTCGGCGGCCATGGAGAGGGGTGAATCCGGCGCCGGTGATCCGCGCATGATTCAAAACGAGGAGCATCGAGTTGCCGGCAGCTATGGCGACGAGCGCGCCCGGGATGCGAGTGGATGGGGAGGAAAACGCGGCTAGATAAGGAAGGAGATGAGCAACGAAGGGATAAGAAAAAAGAAGCCACGCGTGTCGCGAGCGGTGCGCGGGCCCCAACAGCCTCGCATTTGTTCCCCGTGTGTGGCTAAACAGGCGCTCAGATCGCTAAAAACATCCAACGATCCGCGCATGACCCGCCGAAACTTCGGCCGGTCCGCCGGCTACAAACATTTCCCTTTTATTTATCAGGAAATTTTCATTCAGTTCTTATTTCCAGCAGATGGCAATTAAAAGAAAGGCAAAACCCTGCTGTTTAACATAGGATAAAAATGGCATGGAGAGCCAAGCTGAGTGAATTGATCAATAGCAGATTACTTTTAACCGTCATTAGAGAAGACATGTTTGATCAGCCTGTTCTCTCGGACCCTCTTCACTGAAAAATATTTGTTTCGCGAAGGGCACCCGGTGTTCACAAGGAAACAGGGTGACCAATGGTTGATGAAGAATAGTGCCATATCTAGTTTATATACAGCCAAAGAGATCTTCTACATTTGCACAGCGAATTACATCTCAAAGCTTGGAGGCGCCCATGGACATGGCCTGCTGCACAAGCTCCCGCCGCAAGATCTTTCCAGCAGGTGATTTGGTTATTGCATTGACGAAGGCTACTCGGCGGACTTTCTTGTAGGGCGCAACCTGTCAAACAACAAACGTTCAGATCCTACAGTTTATAGTGTCTCAGTGGCAAGACAACGCCGAATTATGGCAGCAAGGAGACAAAAGCATATGCTGCATACATAAAGGTGCATTGATACACAATGCAGAAGCTTGCTCATGCGTTGACATGTGGTTTCGTTTGGCACGCAGTGATACAATTTGGTGATCCCACAACTAGTCCTCTATAGCTTTGCGACTATACGCTGCATACTACTCTATTTCAATGTTGTCGTTCCCATCACGGGGAGAAAATGTTAAAAATACCTTAACAGGCAAAGAGAGTGTCACTAACAATACTAAAACATTACTAGACCCAACTCAATTTGCAATTGCTCAGCTTGCTTGTCAAAAAGTATAATAAAGCTGATTATGACGGACACTTTTAACTCAGCACCGAGCTATATTTGGTAGAAAGCAGGATTAGGATAATGAGAAGGAGAAACTTGCATGTTTAGCCACGTAATCCATGACTTGCTGCCCGGTAAGGTTGGAACCTGGTTGCCTCACTATAAAAGCCATTGGCAGTTGCCCAGCATCTTCATCTGGATATCTGCATAGTGCATATGAGGGGGCATCTTATATACTGCCACATGCTGAACAGAGCATCATACCATATTTTCAGGAATATATGACTCATTAGAATTTTCCCCAAGATTACTGCAGTAGTGCAGTTCATACTAAAGGTACTTACCCGATAACTGCAGCATCAGCAATTTCAGGATGTGATTGTAGGATATGCTCCAGTTCAGCTGGAGGCACCTGAGATGAGATGTATATCAGTATCATGTAGACAGAATCTTGTGAGGCAAGATTCTCCAAAGATTATGTAACTGTACCTGGTATCCTTTGTACTTTATCAACTCCTTCAAACGATCAACAATGTAGAGAAATCCATCTTCATTGAAGTAGCAAAGATCACCAGTTTTCAGCCAGCCTTCTGAGTCCACTGTTTCCGCAGTTGCTTTGTCGTCACCGACATAACCTGGAAAAAAACACCACCATGACTGATAGGGTGAGTCGGTGAGGCCCCGATAATAATAAGGCAAATGCAGGAATGTTTAGATCGCTTGTATTGTGATTCTTGTCTCCATAAGCTTATTAAAACTACCTTGATATTGTGAGGGCCCAATAATAATAAGGCAAAAGCAACAGTGGTACGATGCTATAATCTGCCAAGCAGAGTCAAGTGTCTAGATCAGTTGTAATGTCACTCTCCATACCAAACTGTAGGGTGGCATGGCTGGTAGCAGATATGAGAGATGTCCTCGTTCTAACAGATGATTTCAATTAACAAGTGCATGCTGGCATGACTAATCTATTGAGCAGGAGAACGAGCATCCCTGCATTGCTGCCAGGGTTGAAGAATTATTGAATTCGGTACTAGCCCACAACCAGTACTTGTTGGATAAATGTCGGCAAACTACATCAATTAACACAAAAAAAGTCGTCATGAAGCACATGGCAGGCAAGCCATGCTGCTCACTCGCACATTAACAAAAAGTCATGTCTCTAAAGAAATGCATCTCGGATCACCATCACATTGCTATGTGATGGACATACACAGCTTTCACATGATAAATGCTGGTACAACAAGCACGGCAGAGAGAAAATCAAGCCACGACATAATGATAGATATGTAAAAGGTTTTAGGCGACGAATCATCAAGGCAATCAACATCGCTATCAAGGCAATCATATTTAAAATTTCAAGTGCACAGTCTAAGCACTTCAACTGGCAGTAAACAAATCAAGGCACCATCTAATCTGACGAGTGACAAAGGTCAACCGCGTGCTTAATGGTCAGAGCAATGACCCAGTTCATGCTGCGGAGTGCTCACCTTTCATGACGAGTGGGCCCCTGACCCAGAGCTCGCCGCGCTGGCCCGGCCCGAGCGCCTCGCCGGTGGACGGATCTACTATCTTCGCCTGCAGGTGCGACGCCAGCTTGCCGACGGAGCCGTACGCCTTGGACTCCTCCGGCCCTACCGTCGAGGCCACAGAGCCGGATGATTCCGTCAATCCGTAGCCCTGTATAATAATATAATAAATGGAATCGTACAGACATGAGTTCGCTAGATCAGAAAAGGTAATCTTCAAAGCGCATGGAAGATTCAGTAGTAATATTCTGCATCCTGCATGGAATCTGATGCTTAACCTGAACAATCTGCACGTTGGGGAATACGGCGACGAAGCGCTCGGCGACCTCGCGGCCGAGGGGCGCGCCGCCGACGCCGATGACGAGGAGCGAGGAGAGGTCGCGGCGGCGCGCCTCCTCGGACTTGATCATGGCCACCAGCACTGGCGGCGCCGCGGGCAGCAGCGTGGCGCGGTACCGCTCTATGGCGCGCAGCGCGGCGCCGAAGTCGAACCGCTCCATGAGCACGGCCGTCTCACCCATGGAGACGGAGCGCAGGACCATCATGAAGCCGAAGACGTGGAACAGGGGAAGCGGGAGCAGCGTGACGGCCGGCGGCGGCGGCTCCTCGCCCGCCTCGGTGGCCTCCGCCGCCACCCTCTCCCGGTTCTCGGCGTGCGCGCAGATCAGCGCGATGAGGTTGCGGTGCGTGATGGCGACGGCCTTGACACGCCCCGTCGTGCCCGAGGAGTAGAGCACGGCCGCGGTGTCCGACTGCTTCACCGCCACCGGCGGGGGAGCGGACCCGGCGCCTGCAGACGCCAGCCTCGTGTACGCATCGGACCCGAGGACGACGCACCTGAGGTGACCGGGCAGCTTGGCGGCGACCTCGGGCGCGGCGAAGGCGACGACGGGCCGGGAGAGGGCGACCTGGTGGGCGTACTCCTCGGGGGTGGAGGCCGGGTTGGCGGGGGACACGACGGCGCCGATGGACATGAGCGCGAAGTGGAGCACGGGGACGTCGAGGCGCGAGGGCGCGACGACGAGGGCCACGTCCCCGGGGCGGAGGCCGAGGGAGGACCAGAGGCCGCCCGCGAGGGAGCGGACGGCGGCGAGGAAGGACGGGTAGGAGACGGCAATGCCGGTGGCGGCGTCGACGAGCGCGGGGCGGTCGGGGAGCGGGGAGGCGAGGAGCGAGAAGGCGTAGGCCGCGGCCGTGACCGGGAGCGACTCCGGCGGCAGCGCGCCCGTCGAGGCGGAGCGGAGGCTGTGGAAGGTGCGCGTCGCTGCGCAGTAGCCGCTGCGCGGGTCGATCCCCTCGGCCGTCGCCGCCGCCGCCGCCGCCGTATTGGCCATCTGGGCGCTGGTTGGTATGGGGATTGCGGCGGAGGGGGGCGGTGGTGGTTCGGGAGGAGGGGGAGGAGAGCCGTGGCTAATCCCGAGTCCTCATCATCAGCCTATATTCATCGACTCCAGTGAGACGTCGCAAATCGCGACGGTGGCCGTGGGCCCGGCGGGCCGGTGTGCGTACTGGTACAGGGCTGTGGATCGTACACGTGGGTTTTCGAGAGCAAGGCAACAAAAATACGGTGCAGTACAATGGGACTGGGTCTAGAAAAAAAAAGAGTAGGAGTAGGAGGGTGCTGGATACTTATTTTAGTCTGACTAAAAATAGTCTCTTTTAAGAGGCTAAAGTTTCAAGTACCCCGGACTAAAGAGGGGCTAAAATTAGTCTTGAGACTAAAAAATTTAGTCAGGGGTACCCCTACTAAAATGTGGATTAGTCCTCTCTCTCCTCATTTAACTCCTCTCCTTTAACACAAGCGAGTTCTGGATTGGAGGGTTTGGAGGATAATAAATGCTCATTAACTTGATTTTAGTTTCTTTAGTATTTGGATCCAAGCATGGGTGAGGCTAGCAAGTTTTAGTCTCACTACTTTTAGTCATGAGACTAAAACGTATCCAAACACCCTCCAGGACATTTTGTACTCGATCGGTATATTTATTTAGAAGGAAGACGATGGGTGTGTCTGTTGGTCAAAGTTGATTATGTATGCAAACCGCCATGTTGATTGTTAGGTGGACAGTGATATCTTCATCTTAAGAGGGTTCAAGTCATGGGTATCATTATCAGGGTTGCTTATGAAAGTGTTCATACCATGAAGAGAAGGAAGAAGGGGAAGAATGACACTATCCGGAGACTATTCTCTTGAAAATTGGCTCGATACGATGAAAGCTTACGATCGGGTGGAATGAAACTATCTGAGTCTATTATCTTGAAAATTGGCTTTAGCATCAACTTTGTTCGGCTGATAATGAAGTGTGTTGCTTCAGTGCGGGTCACAGTTAAAGTGAATGGTGAACTCCTCTCATATTTTACCCTATCTCACGATCTGCGCCAGGGATGTCCCATATCACAGTTCCTATTTCTTTTGCGTGCAGAAGGACTTTCGTCTTTGCCGAACTCATATGGTGGATATATTGATAGAGGCATTCGAGTGAGTTTCATATCACCATGGGTTAGCCACTTACTGTTTACGGATGATTGCCTAATTTTTATACAAGCCAACAATCAAAGTGCAACTAGACTCAATGAAATTCTTAGCTTCTAGGGGGAGGCTTCTGGACAGTGTGTGTAAATCGAGACAAAAGTTCAATATTTTTCAGTCCTAATACTCCCCAGCATACACGTGTGTCGGTTAAACAAGTGCTTGGTGTACAGGTTGAGGCCTTTGGCGAGTGTTACCTTGGTCTGCCCACGGCAATAGGTAGGATCGCCAGCGGCACCTTCACCCATATTGGTGAACGGGCACGCGCAGAGCGTCTACTTGCTTGTGCTGCCAGAGAAACACTATTGAAATCAGTGATCCAGACGAACCCAACATTTAGCATGTCATGTTTTCACTTGACCAAAAAAGTTTGCAAGAACCTGACTTCATGTGGCAAAATATTTGTGGAGTAGCTCCATTGATTGACGGTCTATGGATTGGGTCTCATGGGACAACTTAGCTACACCAAAATGTAAAGTCGGAATGGGCTTCCGCGATCTACAGTTTTTCAACCTCGCCCTTCTTGGGAACACATGGTTGGCGCCCCATGACTAATCCCAATTCCTTATGTACTCGAGTGTTGAAAGGGAGATATTTTCCTGATACAGAGTTTCATCTGGGCAATGTCCCAAAGATGGCATCTGCTACATGGAGAGCTATAGTGGCTGGCCGAGAGGCACTCGATACCGTCCTCATCAAGCATGTGGGTATGGAATCCACCATATCAATAGGGGGATCGATAGATTCCGTCGACAATATCCATGACTCCTATATTTAAACCAGAAAACACAAATGTCGAGTTCGTTAGTGAACTTATTGATACTGACAACGGGACATGGAAGACGGAGTTATTGCGAGGTCTTTTTTTATCGCCCCTGACGCGGAAGCAATTCTGAACATACCACTATGTCATGGAGGTGGTGATGATTTTATGGCATGGTCACATGAAAAATCAGGCGTATACATAGTCAAATCGGCGTACCGTTCTCTAATGAACAAAAAAGAGCGTTCGGCTCTTGAAGAAGGGGCGAGTAGCGGATCCTCCAATGATGGAAAAGAGTTGTGGAATGCATTATGGAAATTGAATGTGATTTCGAAGGTCCGAGTCTTCTACTGGCGTGTCTTGAGAGGGATCATTCCGTCTGAATGTACTTTGAGACATCGGCATACGAACTCGGAAGATGCAAAATTTGTATGCCGATGGATGGAGATGGAGTCTTGGCTCATGCTCTTATCCATTGTACGCATGCACAACAGTTCTGGAAAGAAGCCCATTTGCTATTTGACTTCAAACTACCAAGGTTGCATCCCAGTACGTGGTCACAAGATATTCTATGTGACCAACAATTTACAGAGAGGGAACGGGTGATCATCATCAAACTGATGTGGGCCATGTGGCATTCTCAGAATCGTCTTACTCATGATCAGGAAAAGATTGATCCGGACATCTCTGTGTGACGTATTAAATAAGATCTTGCCATCTTGGAGATCCCTTGGCAACACCTGAAAATTTTGCCGGGTTATGGTTGGTGGCCTCCTAATGACATGATCATCAAAATCAACACTAATGCAGCCATTCACTTGGATGGTGGCACTGGGGCAGCGGGAGGTGGCCCGATCCAGAAATCACCAATTTGGAGCTTGGTGCAAACCCCTTGAGGGTGTTACTAACCCATTAATAGTTGAAACCTTATCTGTCCGGGAGGGCGTGCGCTAACTCAGAGGTTTTCAAGAGGTGATTATTCAGTCAGACTGCCTGGAGGTTTCAGAACTCTGGAAAACTCGCCGCAATTCTCTTTCGGTTGTGGCACCCCTGTTTATTGAAATAGGAGAGCTAACTTGTATTTTTATTTCTTTTGATATTCAGCATGTAATCCGGTCAGCCGACTAGCCAGCTCATTTGTGTGCAAAGCGTGCTTGCACATTGACTGTGACACAGAGCTGGCTGGAAGAGACTCCTAGCTTCCTAGTGAGCAACTTATTGGTTGATGATCCAGCGAATGCTTTTATTTGAATAAAGCTCTCAATATTGCCTGCAAAAAGGGTTCAAATACTGATGCTCGCATATATCCTGGATTTATTACAGGATTTCCGGCGATGCACATTTAGTGGGAGGAGACGCCGCCTCGACTACGAGGCGCCTACAGCGACTTCGTAAAATCTCAAGACGCCGCCCTGACTACATGATCAGCACCAAGACTCCATGGGTGTTAGATTCATTATAATGTAATCTAGATTATTGACTCTAGTGCAAGTGAGAGACCGAAGGAAGTATGCCCTAGAGGCAATAATAAAGTTGTTATTTTATATTTCCTTATTCACGATAAAGGTTTATTATTCATGCTAGAATTGTACTGATCGGAAACTTAAATACATGTGTGAATACCTAAACAAATATCATGTCCCTAGCAAGCCTCTACTAGACTAGCTCGTTGATCAAAGATGGTTAAGGTTTTCTAACCATAGACATGTGTTGTCATTTGATAACGGAATCACATCATTAGGAGAATGATGTGATGGACAAGACCCATCCGTTAGCTTAGCATATTGATCGTTCAATTTATTGCTATTGCTTTCTTGATGACAAATACATATTCCTTCGACTATGAGATTATACAACTCCCGGATACCGGAGGAATACCTAGTGTGCTATCAAACGTCACAACGTAACTAGGTGATCATAAAAATGCTCTACAGGTATCTCCGAAGGTGTTTGTCGAGTTGACATAGATCGAGATTAGGATTTTTCACTCTGAGTATCGGAGAGGTATCTCTGGCCCCTCTCGGTAATATACATCAAAAGAAGCGTTGCAAGCAAAGTGACTAAGGTGTTAGTTGCAAGATGATGTGTTACGGAACGAGTAAAGAGACTTGCCGGTAACGAGATTGAACTAGGTATGAAGATACCGACGATCGAATCTCGGGCAAGTAACATACCGATGGACAAAGGGAATTACGTATGTTGTCATAACGCTTCGACCGATAAAGATCTTCGTAGAATATGTAGGAACCAATATGGGCATCCAGGTTCCACTAATTGTTATTGACCGGAGAGGTGTCTCGGTCATGTCTACATAGTTCTCGAACCCGTAGGGTCCGCACGCTTAACGTTCATTGACGATATAGTGTTGTATGAGTTATAGGATTTGGGTGATCGAATGTTGTTCGGAGTCCCGGATGAGATCACAGACATGATGAGGAGTCTCAAAATGGTCGAGAGGTAAAGATTGATATATAGGACGATGGTATTCGTGAAGGAAATATGCCCTAGAGGCAATAATAAAGTTGTTATTTTATATTTCCTTATATCATGATAAATGTTTATTATCCATGCTAGAATTGTATTAACCGGAAACTTGATACATGTGTGGATACATAGACAAAACACCGTGTCCCTAGTAAGCCTCTACTAGACTAGCTCGTTGATCAAAGATGGTTAAGTTTCCTAACTATAGACATGTGTTGTCATTTGATTAACGGGATCACATCATTAGGAGAATGATGTGATGGACAAGACCCATCCGTTAGCTTAGCATAATGATCGTTAAGTTTTATTGCTATTGCTTTCTTCATGACTTATACATATTCCTTTTACTATGAGATTATGTAACTCCCGAATACCGGAGGAACACCTTGTGTGCTATCAAACGTCTCAACGTAACTGGGTGATTATAAAGATGCTCTACAGGAGTCTCCAAAGGTGTTTGTTGGGTTGGCATAGATCAAGATTAGGAATTTTCACTCCGTGTATCGGAGAGGTATCTCTGGGCCCTCTCGGTAATGCACGTCACTATAAGCCTTGCAAGCAATGTGAGTTAGTTGCGGGATGATGCATTACGGAACGAGTAAAGAGACTTGCCGGTAACGAGATTGAACTAGGTATGATGATATCGACGATCGAATCTCGGGCAAGTAACATACCGATGACAAAGGGAATGAAATATGTTGTTATGCGGTTTGACCGATAAAGATCTTCATAGAATATGTAGGAGCCAATATGAGCATCCATGTTCCGCTACTGGTTATTGACCAGAGATGTGTCTCGGTCATGTCTACATAGTTCTCGAACTCGTAGGGTCCGGACGCTTAACGTTCGATGACGATTTGTATTATGAGTTATGTGATTTGATGAACCGAAGTTTGTTCGGAGTTCCGGATAAGATAACGGACATGACGAGGAGTCTCGAAATGGTTGAGACATAAAGATTGATATATTGGAAGGTTGCATTTGGACATTGGAATGGTTCCGGGATGTTCGGGCATTTTTCTGGAGTACCGGGAGGTTACCGGAACCCCCCGGGGAGTTAATGGGCCTTCATGGGCCCCAGTGGAGAGAGGAGGCAGCGGCCAGGTGGAGGCGCGCGCCCCCCAAGCCCAAACCGAACTCGACTAGGGTTGGGGGCGGCCCCCCTTTCCTTCTCCCCTCTTCTCCCTTCCCTCCTTCTCCTAGTTGGAATAGGAAGGGGGGGGGGGCGAATCCTACTTGGACCGGGAGTCCAAGTAGTACTTCCCCCTTTGGGCGGCCCCCTCTAGGTCCGGCCTCATCTTCCCCCCTCCTTTATATACATGGGAGGGGGCACCCCAAAGACATACCAAGTCTTCTCTTAGCCGTGTGCGGTGCCCCCCTCCACAGTTACACACCTCGGTCATATCGTCGTGTGCTTAGGCGAAGCCCTGCGCCGGTAACTTCATCATCACCATCGCCACGCCGTCGTGCTGACGAAACTCTCCCTCGTCCTCAACTGAATCAAGAGCTCTAGGGACGTCATCGAGCTAAACGTGTGCTAAACGCGGAGGTGCCGTACGTTCGGTGCTTGGATCGGTTGGATCGCGAAGACGTTCGACTACATCAACCGCGTTACTAAACGCTTCCGCTTTTGGTCTATGAGGGTACGTGGACACACTCACCCCGCTCGTTGCTATGCTTCTCCTAGATAGATCTTGCGTGATCGTAGGAAATTTTTGAAATACTACGTTCCCCAACAGTGGCATCCGAGCTAGGTCTATGCGTAGATGTTATATGCACGAGTAGAACACAATGAGTTGTGGGCGATAATAGTCATACTGCTTACCAGCAACGTCTTACTTTGATTCGTCGGTATTGTTGGATGAAGCGGCCCGGACCGACATTACATGACCGCGTTCATGAGACTGGTTCTACCGACGTGCTTCGCACACAGGTGGCTAGCGGGTGTCTGTTTCTCCAACTTTAGTTGAATCGAGTTTGACTACGCCCGGTCCTTGTTGAGGGTTAAAACAACACACTTGACGAAAAATCGTTGTGGTTTTGATGCGTAGGTAAGAACGGTTCTTGGTAGAAGCCCGTAGCAGCCACGTAAAACTTGCAACAACAAAGTAGAGGACGTCTAACTTGTTTTTGCAGGGCTTGTTGTGATGTGATATGGTCAAGATGTGATGATATATAAATTGTTGTATGAGATGATCATGTTTTGTTAAAGTAATTGGCAACTGGCAGGAGCCTTATGGTTGTCTCTTTATTGCATAAGATGCAAGCACCATATAATTGCTTTACTTTATTGCTATGCGATAGCAATAGTTGCAAAAGCAATAGTTGGCGAGATGACCATGTGACGACACGTTGATAGAGATCAAGATGATGGAGATCATGGTGTCATGCCGGTGACGATGGAGATCATGATGGTACTTTGGAGATGGAGATCAAAGGCACAAGATGATGATGGCCATATCATATCACATATTTTTGATTGCATGTGATGTTTATCTTTTATGCATCTTATTTTGCTTAGTACGTCGGTAGCATTATAAGATGATCCCTCACTAAATTTCAAGGTATATGTGTTCTCCCTGAGTATGCACCATTGCTACAGTTCGTCGTGCCGAGACACCACGTGATGATCAGGTGTGATAAGCTCTACGTTCACATATAACCGGTGCAAGCCAGTTTTGCACATGCAGAATACTCGGGTTAAACTTGACGAACCTAGCATATGCAGATATGGCCTCGGAACACTGAGACCGAAAGGTCGAACGTGAATCATATAGTAGATATGATCAACATAGTGATGTTCACCATTGAAAGCTACTCCATCTCACGTGATGATCGGACATGGTTTAGTTGATATGGATCACATGATCATTTAGATGACTAGAGGGATGTCTATCTAAGTGGGAGTTCTTAAGTAATATGATTAATTGAACTTAAATTTATCATGAACTTAGTCCTGATAGTATTTGCATATCTATGTTATAGATCAATAGCTTGCGATGTAGCTCCCCATTTATTTTTTGATATGTTCCTAGAGAAAACTAAGTTGAAAAATGATAGTACCAATGATGCGGATTGGGTCCGCGATCTGAGGATTATCCTCATTGCTGCACAGAAGAATTATGTCCTTAATGCACCACTAGGTGACAGACCTATTGCAGGAGTATATGCAGACCTTATGAACATTTGGCAAGCTCGATATGATGACTACTTGATAGTTTAGTGCACCCTACTTTACGGCTTAAAACCGGGACTTCAAAAATGTTTTGAATGCTATGGAGCATATGAGATGTTCCAAGAGTTGAAATTAGTATTTCAGACTCATGCCCGCTATGAGAGGTATGAGACCTCTGATAGTACTTTTCCTACAAGATGGAGGAGAATAGCTCAACCAGTGAGCATGTGCTCAGATTGTCTGGGTACTACAATCGCTTGAATCAAGTGGGAGTTAATCTTCCAGATAATATAGTGATTGATAGTGTTCTCTAGTCACTATCACCAAGCTACTAGAACTTCGTGATGAACTATAATATGCAAGGGATGACGAGAACGATTCCCGAGCTCTTCGCGATGCTGAAATCAGTGAAGGTAGAAATCAAGAAAAAGCATCAAGTGTTGATGGTTGACAAGACCACTAGTTTCAAGTAAAAGGGCAAAAGAAAAGAAAGGGAACTTCAAGAATAATGGCAAGCAAGTTGTTACTCCCATGAAGAAACCAAAAGCTAGACCCAAGCCTGAAACTGAGTGCTTCTACTGCAAAGGAAATGGTCACTGGAAGTAGAACTGCCCTAGATACTTGGTGGATAAGAAGGATGGCAAAGTGAACAAAGCTATATTTGATATACATGTTATTGATGTGTACTTTACTAGTGTTTATAGCAACCCCTGGTATTTGATACTCATTCAATTGCTAAGAGTAGTAACACGTAAACAAGAGTTGCAAGATAAACAGAGACTACTTAAGGACGAGGTGACGATGTGTATTGGAAATGATTCCAAGGTTGATAAGATCACCATCGCACACTCCTTTTACCTTCAGGATTAGTGTTGAACCTAAAATAAATGTTATTTGGTGTTTGTGTTGAGCATGAATATGATTAGATCATGTTTATTGCAATACGGTTATTCATTTAAGTCAAAGAATAATTATTGTTCTGTTTACATGAATAAAACCTTCTATGGTCATACACTTAATATAAATGGTTTATTGAATCTTGATCATAGTGATACACCTATTCATAATATTGATGCCAAAAGATGCGAAGTTGATAATGATAGTGCAACATACTTGTGGCCCTGCCGTTTAGGTCATATTGGTGTAAAGCGCATGAAGAAACTCCATGCTAATGGGCTTTTGGAATCACTTGATTATGAATCATTTGATGCTTACGAACCATGCCTTATGGGCAAGATGACTAAGACTCCGTTCTCCGGAACAATGGAGCAAGCAACTGACTTATTGGAAATAATACATACTGATGTATGTGGTCCAATGAGTGTTAAGGCTCGCGACGGGCATCGTTATTTTCTGACCTTCACAGATGATTTGAGTAGATATGGGTATATCTATTTAATGAAACATAAGTCTGAAACATTTGAAAAGTTCAAAGAATTTCAGAGTAAAGTGGAGAATCATCGTAACAAGAAAATAAAGTTTCTACGATCTGATCGCGGTGACGAATATTTGAGTTACGAGTTTGGCCTTCAATTAAAACAATGTGGAATAGTTTCACAAACTCATGCCACCTGGAACACCACAACATAATGGTGTGTCCGAACGTCGTAACCGTACTTTATTAAATATGGTGCGATCTATGATGTCTCTTACCGATTTACCACTATTATTTTGGGGTTATGCATTAGAGACAGCTGCATTCACGTTAAATAGGGCATCATCTAAATCCGTTGAGATGACACCATATGAACTGTGGTTTGGCAAGAAACCTAAGCTATTGTTTCTTAAAGTTTGGGGCTGCGATGCTTATGTGAAAAAGCTTCAACCTGATAAGCTCGAACCCAAATCGGAGAAAGCTGTCTTCATAGGATACCCAAAGGAGACTGTTGGGTACACCTTCTATCATAGATCCGAAAGGCAAGATATTTGTTGCTAAGAATGGATCCTTTCTAGAGAAGCAGTTTCTCTCGAAAGAAGTGAGTGGGAGGAAAGTTCAACTTGATGAGGTAACTGTACCTGCTCCCGAATTGGAAAGTAGTTCATCACAGAAATCAGTTCTAGTGATTCCTACACAAATCAGTGAGGAAGCTAATGATGATGATCATGAAACTTCAGATCAAGTTACTACTGAACCTCCTAGGTCAACCAGAGTAAGATCCGCACCAGAGTGGTACGGTAATACTGTTCTGGAGGTCATGTTACTTGACCATGATGAACCTACGAACTATGAGGAAGCGATGATGAGCCCAGATTCCGCGAAATGGCTTGAGGCCATGAAATCTGAGATGGGATCCATGTATGAGAACAAAGTGTGGACTTTGGTTGACTTTCCCGATGATCGGCAAGCAATAGAAAATAAATGGATCTTCAAGAGGAAGACGAACGCTGATAGTAGTGTTACTATCTACAAAGCTAGACTTGTCGAAAAAGGTTTTTGACAAGTTCAAGGTGTTGACTACGATGAGATTTTCTCACTCGTATCGATGCTTAAAGTCTGTCCGAATCATGTTAGCAATTGCCACATTTTATGAAATCTGCCAAATGGATGTCAAAACTGCATTCCTTAATGGATTTATTAAAGAAGAGTTGTATATGATGCAACCAGAAGGTTTTGTCAATCCTAAAGGTGCTAACAAAATGTACAAGCTTCAGCGATCCATCTATGGATTGGTGCAAGCATCTCGGAGTTAGAATATATGCTTTGATGAGTTGATCAAAGCATATGGTTTTATACAGACTTGCGGTGAAGCCTGTATTTACAAGAAAGTGAGTGGGAGCACTACAACCTTTCTGATAAGTATATGTGAATGACATATTGTTGATCGGAAATGATGTAGAATTTTTTCTGGAAAGCATAAAGGAGTGTTTGAAAGGAGTTTTTCAAAGAAAGACCTCGGTGAAGCTTCTTACATATTGAGCATCAAGATCTATAGAGATAGATCAAGACGCTTGATAAGATTTTTCATTGAGTACATACCTGAAGCAAATATGCCCTAGAGGTAATAATAAGGTTATTATTTATTTCCTTATATCATGATAAATGTTTATTATTCATGCTAGAATTGTATTAACCGGAAACATGATACATGTGTGAATACATAGACAAACAGAGTGTCACTAGTATGCCTCTACTTGACTAGCTCGTTTATCAAAGATGGTTATGTTTCCTAGCCATAGACATGAGTTGTCATTTGATTAACGGGATCACATCATTAGGAGAATGATGTGATTGACTTGACCCATTCTGTTAGCTTAGCACTTGATCGTTTAGTATTCTGCTATTGCTTTCTTCATGACTTATACATGTTCCTACGACTATGAGATTATGCAACTCCCGTTTACCGGAGGAACACTTTGTGTGCTACCAAACGCCACAACGTAACTGGGTGATTATAAAGGTGCTCTACAGGTGTCTCCAAAGGTACTTGTTGGGTTGGCGTATTTCGAGATTAGGATTTGTCACTCCGATTGTCGGAGAGGTATATCTGGGCCCACTCGGTAATGCGCATCACTATAAGCCTTGCAAGCATTGCAACTAATGAGTTAGTTGCGGGATGATGTATTACGGAACAAGTAAAGAGACTTGCCGGTAACGAGATTGAACTAGGTATTGAGATACCGACGATCGAATCTCGGGCAAGTAACATACCGTTGACAAAGGGAACAACGTATGTTGTTATGCGGTCTGACCGATAAAGATCTTCGTAGAATATGTAGGAGCCAATATGGGCATCCAGGTCCCGCTATTGGTTATTGACCAGAGAGGTGTCTCGGTCATGTCTACATAGTTCTCGAACCCGTAGGGTCCGCACGCTTAACGTTCGTTGACGATATAGTACTATGAGTTATGTATGTTGGTGACCGAATGTTGTTTAGAGTTTTGGATGAGATCACAGATATGACAAGGAACTCCGGAATTGTCCGGAAGTAAAGATTGATATGTGGATAGTAGTGTTTGATCTCCGGAAAGGTTCCGGAATCCATCGGAAGGGGTTCCGGATGTTTCCCGAAATGTTTGGGTACGAGAACACTTTATTTGGGCCAAAGGGGAAAGCCCACAAGGTTTTTGGAAAGCGCAAAAGGAAGTTTTGCGGAGTCCAGGGGCCAGACGCCAGGGTCCCTAGCGTCTGGGTCCAGACGCCGGGAACCCTGGCGTCTGGCCCTGCAGTCCAAGAAGGACTCTTGCCTTTCGGGTGAAACCGACTTTGTGGAGGCTGTTACTCCAAGTTTCGACCCCAAGGCTCAACATATAAATAGAGGGGTAGGGCTAGCACCCAGGACACATCAAGAAACACCAAGCCGTGTGCCGACAACCCCGTCCCCTCTAGTTTATCCTCCATCATAGTTTTCGTAGTGCTTAGGCGAAGCCCTGCGGAGATTGTTCTTCACCAACACCGTCACCACGCCGTCGTGCTGTCGGAACTCATCGAGCTGAACGTGTGCAGAACTCGGAGGTGCCGTGCGTTCGGTACTTGGATCGGTCGGATCGTGAAGACGTACGACTACATCAACCGCGTTGATAAAACGCTTCCGCTTACAGTCTACGAGGGTACGTAGACAATACTCTCCCCTCTCGTTGCTATGCATCACCATGATCTTGCGTGTGCGTAGGATTTTTTTTGAAATTACTACGTTCCCCAACAATGGCATCCGAGCCAGGTTTTATGCGTAGATGTTATATGCACGAGTAGAACACAAGTGAGTTGTGGGCGATACAAGTCATACTACTTACCAGCTTGTCATACTATGGTTCGGCGGTATTGTTGGATGAAGCGGCCCGGACCGACATTACGCGTACGCTTACGCGAGACTGGTTCTACCGACGTGCTTTGCACACAGGTGGCTGGCGGGTGTCAGTTTCTCCAACTTTAGTTGAACCGAGTGTGGCTACGCCCGGTCCTTGAGAAGGTTAAAACAGCACTAACTTGATGAACTATCGTTGTGGTTTTGATGCGTAGGTAAGAACGGTTCTTGCTCAGCCCGTAGCAGCCACGTAAAACTTGCAAGAACAAAGTAGAGGACGTCTAACTTGTTTTTGCAGGGCATGTTGTGATGTGATATGGTCAAGACATGATGCTATATTTTATTGTATGAGATGATCATGTTTTGTAACCGAGTTATCGGCAACTGGCAGGAGCCATATGGTTGTCGCTTTATTGTATGCAATGCAATCGCCCTGTAATGCTTTACTTTATCACTAAGCGGTAGCGATAGTCGTAGAAGCAATAGTTGGCGAGACGACAACTATGCTACGATGGAGATCAAGGTGTCGCGCCGGTGATGATGGTGATCATGACGGTGCTTCGGAGATGGAGATCACAAGCACAAGATGATGATGGCCATATCATATCACTTATGATGATTGCATGTGATGTTTATCTTTTATGCATCTTATTTTGCTTAGATCGACGGTAGCATTATAAGATGATCTCTCACTAAATTTCAAGGTATAAGTGTTCTCCCTGAGTATGCACTGTTGCAAAAGTTCTTCGTGCTAAGACACCACGTGATGATCGGGTGTGATAGGCTCTATGTTCAAATACAACGGGTGCAAAACAGTTGCACACGCGGAATACTCAGGTTAAACTTGACGAGCCTAGCATATGCAGATATGGCCTCGGAACACTGAGACCGAAAGGTCGAGCGTGAATCATATAGTAGATATGATCAACATAGTGATGTTCACCATTGAAAACTACTCAATCTCACGTGATGATCGGACATGGTTTAGTTGATATGGATCACGTGATCACTTAGATGATTAGAGGGATGTCTATCTAAGTGGGAGTTCTTAAGTAATATGATTAATTGAACTATAATTTATCATGAACTTAGTCCTGGTAGTATTAGCATATCTATGTTGTAGATCAATAGCTCGCGATGTTGCTCCCCGTTTATTTTGATATGTTCCTAGAGAAAAACTATGTTGAAAGATGTTAGTAGCAATGATGCGGACTTGGTTCGTGATCTGAGGATTATCCTCATTGCTGCATAGAAGAATTATGTCCTTGATGCACCGCTAGGTGACGGACCTATTGCAGGAGCATATGCAGACGTTATGAACGTTTAGAAAGCTCGGTATGATGACTACTTGATAGTTTAGTGCACCATGCTTTACGGCTAAGAATCGGGGCTTCAAAAATGTTTTTGAACGACATGGAGCATATGAAATGTTCCCAGAGTTGAAATTGGTATTTCATACTCATGCCCATGTCGAGAGGTACGAGACCTCTGACAAAACTTTGCCTATAAGATGGAGGAGAATAGCTCAACCAGTGAGCATGTGCTCAGATTGTTTGAGTACTACAATTACTTGAATAAAGTGGGAGTTAATCTTCTAGATAAGATAGTAATTGACAAAGTTCTCTAGTCACTATCACCAAGTTAATAGAACTTCGTGATGAACTATAATATGCAAGGCATGACGAAAGTAATTCCCGAGCTCTTCGCGATGCTGAAATTGGCGAAGGTAGAAATCAAGAAAGAGCATCAAGTGTTGATGGTTTACAAGACCACTAGTTTCAAGGAAAAGGTCAAAGGAATGAAGGGAAACTTCAAGAAGAATGGCAAGCAAGTTGCTGCTCAAGTGAAGAAGCAAAAGTTTGGACCTAAGCCTGAGACTGAGTGCTTATACTGCAAAGGGACTGGTCACTAGAAGCGGAACTACCCTAGATACTTGACGGATAAGAAGGATGGCAAAGTGAACAAAGGTATATTGGATATACATGTTATTGATGTGTACTTTACTAGTGTTTATAGAAACCCCTCGGCATTTGATACTGGTTCAGTTGCTAAGAGTAGTAACTCGAAACAGGAGTTGCAGAATGAACAGAAACTAGTTAAGGGCGGGGTGACAATGTGTGTTGGAAATAGTTCCAAGATTGATATGATCATCATCGCACACTCCCTATACTTTCGGGATTAGTGTTGAACCTAAACAAGTGTTATTTGGTGTTTGCGTTGAGCATGAATATGATTTGATCATGTTTATTGCAATACGTTCATTCATTTAAGTTAGAGAATAATTGTTGTTCTGTTTACATGAATAAAACCTTATATGGTTACACACCCAATGAAAATGGTTCGTTGGATCTCGACAGTAGTGATACACATGTTCATAATATTGAAGCCAAAGGATGCAAAGTTAATAATGATAGTGCAACTTATTTGTGGCACTGCCGTTTAGGTCATATTGGTGTAAAGCGCATGAAGAAACTCCATAAAGATGGACTTTTGGAATCACTTGGTTATGAATCATTTGATGCTTGCGAACCGTGCCTTTTGGGCAAGTTGACTAAAACTCCGTTCTTCGGAACACTGGAACAAGCTACTGACTTGTTGGAAATAATACATACCGATGTATGCGGTCCAATAAGTGTTGATGCTCGTGACGGGTATCGTTATTTTCTGGCCTTCACAGATAATTTGAGCAGATATGAGTATATATACTTAATGAAGCACAAGTCTGAAACATTTGAAAAGTTCAAAGAATTTCAGATTGAAGTGGAGAATCATCGTAACAAGAAAATAAAGTTTCTATGATTTGATCGCAGAGACGAATATTTGAGTTATGAGTTTGGTCTTCAATTAAAACAATGTGAAATAGTTTCACAAACTCATGCCACCTGGAACATCACAGCATAATGGTGTGTCCAAACGTCAAAACCGTACTTTATTAGATATGGTGCAATCTATGATGTCTCTTACCGATTTACCACTATCATTTTGGGGTTATGCATTAGAGATAGCTGCATTCACGTTAAATAGGGCACCATCTAAATCTGTTGAGACGACACCATATGAACTGTGGTTTGGCAACAAACCAAAGTTGTCATTTCTTAAAGTTTGGGGTTGCGATGCTTATGTGAAAAAGTTTCATCCTGATAAGCTCAAACCCAAATCGGAGAAATGTGTCTTCATAGGATACCCAAAGGAGACTGTTGGGTACACCTTCTATCACAGATCCGAAGGCAAGATATTCGTTGCTAAGAATGGATCCTTTCTAGAGAAGGAGTTTCTCTCGAAAGAAGTGAGTGGGAGGAAAGTAGAACTTGATGAGGTAATTGTACCTTCTCTCGAATTGAAAAGTAGCTCATCACTGAAATCAGTTCCAGTGATGCCTACACGAATTAGTGAGGAAGTTAATGATGATGATCATGAAACTTCAGATCAAGTTTCTACCAAACCTCGTAGGTCAACCAGAGTAAGATCCGCACCAGAGTGGTACGGTAATCCTGTTCTGGAAGTCATGTTACTAGACCATGACAAACCTGCAAACTATGAGGAAGCGATGATGAGCCCAGATTCCACGAAATGGTTTGAGGCCATGAAATCTGAGATGGGATCCATGTATGAGAACAAAGTGTGGACTTTGGTTGACTTGCCCGTTGATCGACAAGCCATAGAGAATAAAATGGATCTTCAGGAGGAAGACGGACGCTGATAGTAGTGTTACTATCTACAAAGCTCGAATTGTCGCAAAAGGTTTTCGACAAGTTCAAGGTGTTGACTACGATGAGTTTTTCTCACTCGTAGCGATGCTTAAGTCTATCCGAATCATGTTAGCAATTGCTGCATTTTATGAAATCTGGCAAATGGATAAACAAAACTGCATTCCTTAATGGATTTCTTAAAGAAGAGTTGTATATGATGCAACTAGAAGGTTTTGTCGATCCTAAAGATGCTAACAAAATGTGCAAGCTCCAGCGATCCATCTGTGGACTGGTGCAAGCATCTCGGAGTTGGAATATACGCTTTGATGAGTTGATCAAAGCATATAGTTTTATACAGACTTGCGGTGAAGCCTGTATTTACAAGAGAGTGAGTGGGAGCACTACAACATTTCTGATAAATATATGTGAATGACATATTGTTGATCGGAAATAATGTAGAATTTTCTGGAAAGCATAAAGGAATATTCAAAAGGAGTTTTTTCAAAGAAAGATCTCGGTGAAGCTGCTTACATATTGAGCATCAAGATCTATAGAGATAGATCAAGACGCTTGATAAGTTTTTTCAATGAGTACATACCTTGACAAGATTTTGAAGTAGTTCAAAATGGAACAGTCAGAGAAAGAGTTCTTGCCTGTGTTACAAGGTGTGAAATTGAGTAAGACTCAAAGCCCGACCACGGCAGAAGATAGAAAGAGAATGAAAGTCATTCCCTATGCCTCAGCCATAGGTTCTATAAAGTATGCCATGTTGTGTACCAGATCTATTGTATACCCTACACTGAGTTTAGCAAGGAAGTACAATAGTGATCTAGGAGTAGATCACTGGACAACGGTCAAAATTATCCTTAGTGGAATAAGGATATGTTGCTCGATTATGGAGGTGACAAAAGATTCGTCGTAAAGGGTTATGTCGATTCAAGTTTTGACACTGATCCAGATAACTCTAAGTCTCAATCTGGATACATATTGAAAGTGGGAGCAATTAGCTACAGTAGCTCAGTGCAGAGCATTGTTAACATAGAAATTTGCAAAATACATACGGATCTGAATGTTGCAGACCCATTGACTAAATTTCTCTCACAAGCAAAACATGATCACACCTTAGTACTCTTTGGGTGTTAATCACATAGCGATGTGAACTAGATTATTGACTCTAGTAAACCCTTGGGTGTTGGTCACATGACGACGTGAACTATGGGTGTTAATCACATGGTGATGTGAACTATTGGTGTTAAGTCACATGGCGATGTGAACTAGATTATTGACTCTAGTGCAAGTGGGAGACTGAAGGAAATATGCCCTAGAGGTAATAATGAAGTTATTACTTATTTCCTTATATCATGATAAATGTTTATTATTCATGCTAGAATTGTATTAACCGGAAACATGATACATGTGTGAATACATAGACAAACATAGTGGCACTAGTATGCCTCTACTTGACTAGCTCGTTGATCAAAGTTGGTTATGTTTCCTAGCCATAGACATGAGTTGTCATTTGATTAACGGGATCACATCATTAGGAGAATGATGTGATTGACTTGACCCATTCCGTTAGCTTAGCACTTGATCGTTTAGTATTCTGCTATCGCTTTCTTCATGACTTATACATGTTCCTATGACTATGAGATTATGCAACTCCCGTTTACCGGAGGAACACTTTGTGTGCTACCAAACGCCACAACGTAACTGGGTGATTATAAAGGTGCTCTACAGGTGTCTCCAAAGGTACTTGTTGGCTTGGCGTATTTCGAGATTAGGATTTGTCACACTACAAAAAAAAGACACATCCGTGACATTTTGGGCCGAACAAATTTTTTTCTGTCATACATATGACACTTCTATGACGATAATTGTGACAAAACCCGGTATCATCATAGATGTGGTGGGCTCCTACTTCTATGACAAAAAATCATGACAGAAAATGGGCTTTTCGTCCTGGGCGGGCCGGAGACGCAGCTGCATGACATTCTTTGGGCCGTCCATGACGGAAAAAACCGTGGTAGAAGCGAGGGCGAGGAAAATTTCGGCGAGTTCCCGGTTACGGTGGGAGGTCGGGGGCCGAGCGATGCG